>NC_084571.2:29007500-29265000 GCF_033978685.3 Nerophis lumbriciformis | reverse complement strand
ATAAATACTCCAGCAAATCAATACAATCAACAAAGCTCACCTTTGTATATTCAAGCACAGTATAAAATGTTTGGTGGACAAAGTGAGACAAAGAACTAGTGACATAAAACACATCTTTCCGTGGCAGCATCGGAGAAAGTTGTACAAGTAAAAAAACAAACTATGATGAGTTCAAGGATCGCTGAAATGAGTAGGACAAAAGGGTACTCGCCAAATACTCTCTTTAGTGAAGCATGTTTGACATAAATAGTGGGATTTCTAACAATTAGGAAGGTTTGTTTCATGTTTGTTCTCCTATAGAAAATATATTAAAACAAAAACATTTATTTTTTTCTTCATCTTTTTTCATTTTCACACATCTCTGAAAGAGGTCCAGGGAGCCACTAGGGCGGCGCTAAAGAGCCGCATGTGGCTCTTGAGCCGCGGGTTGCTGACCCCGGCCTATAATAACAATATTACTAATACTTGGTAGAGATGTCCGATAATGGCTTTTTTGCCGATATCCGATATTGTCCAACTCTTAAGTCGTGGAATTAACACATTATTATGCCTAATTTTGTTGTGATGCCCCGCTGGATGCATTAAACAATGTAACAAGGTTTTCCAAAATAAATCAACTCAAGTATGGAAAAAAATGCCAACATGGCACTGCCATATTTATTATTGAAGTCACAAAGTGCAATATTTTTTTTCCAACATGCCTCAAAACAGCAGCTTGGAATTTGGGACATGCTCTCCCTGAGAGAGCATGAGGGGATTGAGGTGGGCGGGGTTGGAGGGGTAGGGGGGGGGGGTGTATATTGCAGCGTCCCGGAAGAGTTAGTGCTGCAAGAGATTCTGGGTATTTGTTCTGTTGTGTTTATGTTGTGTTACGGTGCGGATGTTTTCCCGAAATGTTTGTCATTCTTGTTTGGTGTGGGTTCACAGTGTGGCGCATATTTGTAACAGTGTTAAAGTTGTTTATACGGCCACCCTCAGTGTGACCTTGCATTCAGTTGTGTGTGTGAAAAGACATAGATATTATGTGATTGGGCCGGCATGCAAAGGCAGTGCCTTTAAGGTTTATTGGCGCTCTGTACTTCTCCCTACGTCCGTGTACACAGCGGCGTTTTAAAAAGTCATACATTTTACTTTTTGAAACCGATACCGATAATTTTGAAACCGATACCGATAATTTCCGCTATTACATTTTAAAGCATTTATCGGCTGATAATATCGGCAGTCCGATATTATCGGACATCTCTAATACTTGGTTAATATTCAGATCATAAA
The DNA here is from genome assembly GCF_033978685.3 of Nerophis lumbriciformis. Classification (NCBI taxonomy): domain Eukaryota; kingdom Metazoa; phylum Chordata; class Actinopteri; order Syngnathiformes; family Syngnathidae; genus Nerophis; species Nerophis lumbriciformis. The sequence goes on along the minus strand of NC_084571.2, from coordinate 29,263,728 downwards.
AGTAAATGTAGTATTGTTGGCGCTTTATGGATCTTTTTTAAGAGGATTGCAAAACAGGCAATGACGTCATGAATCCCATTACCTCCATTGTTAGCTGACTTTTGCGAGCGTGTATGTACGAGTTACGATGCACGAAAAAACACCCAAAAAAATGTGTGCTTGTCTTACATAGGGATTGTGACGAGTAGACAAATATTTCAAAATTGCTAACAACAACGTGGCGGCTGATCTCGGCACTTCTGTATCTTCACCGCTACAACCTTAAGTTGACCAACCTTTGGCAGAACAACGTTTTGATGGACTTCATCTCCAAATCCTGCCCCGTCAATAACACATCTCCTCTGACATGAGCAGTATCAAAATATAACACGGAACATAGCATCCGGCTAACAAGACTACGATAAACTCTCAGCTGCAGCATGACAGTAAACGTGTGCAGAAAAAAAGCTTATCCAATGTTCCAAATTGGGCAAATGCTCATTAACTTTGTGTTGCGACCTTGAGGAACACACATGAAAAGATGTTTGTCAGGGACACTAACCATTGCAACAAACAGAACGAGCCTAAAAATATTTTCCCAAGGTTTTGCAGGCGGAATAAACACTTTTGCCACAGAGTGTTTCCAGAGACAAAAAAAATGAAGGAAACACTTAAAGACTAAACAAAAAGCTAAAATATGTGTGACTGCTCTTACATTGGCACCACTCACTGTCACTTTGCATCTCATTTAGTGTGCTGAAATGATGAATATATTCACTCTTTCATGGGAAAAGAGCTGGCAGCCAACATTGTGTGAAGATGGCTGGGAGATACAGAGTCGAATGTCCCCGAGTTCCGAATTGAATTCTTTATTTTTCAATGGAACATTTAAAATGTTGGTGTTGTTTACTTGAGACATATTGCAATCATAGTGCTGTCCACACTTATCTCTTTTTGTCAGAAAAATATGTTAATTATCGAAAAAACTTTCCGTTCTCTGAGTTCCCAGTGAACAGACGAAAGCTGTATTTGTTGCACCAAGCCAAAGGCTTGGAAAATTCCGCTGTGTACGATGGGAGGAGACGGGAGGGGTTATCTATTGTCATCCAAGACCTGCCCAAGCTCGATCCAGGACCAGTCCAAACCCGAGGCATCTTTTTCTTTTGTATTAACGTGACCAAAAACAAGGGCTGTTTACATACCCCCCATTCCTTTAGAAACAGCTGTTGTTGTGTAAACAGGGAATATACCCAAATAAAGGAGGAGACGTGAACCTTTTTTGTGGGTGACACTGTAAGAGGTTACAAGTCGACACGTTTCTCCTCAAATTGAGCAAAATTGAATTCCGTCTCTGTTTATTTCCTTGCTTCTTGTTTTGTTTAATAGATGTCATCGATGTTTGAACCTGACACTTATGTTTGACTGCCATCTACTGGTCACACTTATTACATGTAATAATAAATAAAATAGCTTTGAGGTGAGTAAGCTCGACCAAACTTATTCCTTACATTAGGCGGACCGGGTTATAAGGCGCACTGTCGAGTTTTGAGGGGAAAAAAATTATATTAAGTGCGCCTTGTAGTCCGGAAAACACGGTGATGTAGCTTTTTTGAACAAGGTCCTTAAAAACAGCAGAGTGCCTCTGTAACTTTGAAAAAAAATAGACCAAAATGAAATGTCTACTGTTAGAATGTAAAAAACAACAACATGATTTTCAGATTAAATGTGATTCTTATTTGTAACGATTCTTAATCGATTAAAAAAAATGTTTTTTTGTGTGTTTTTTTATTATCTGTCCTGGCCACACACTTAGGCAAATCATATTGTTGCTGTAGATGCCCATATTTGCTGTACAGATTTACTTTGCAAAAGTTTTGGATACTTCTTTTAAGTAATATAGAAATTTATCACAGCTGTTTTATGGTGGAATGTAGTTAATCATAGAAGTGGGAGATGTTGTCAGCGCTTCCTGCAGGAGCAAAGGTCACCGCCTCTGTCCATGGTGCTGAGGACAGAGCACCATCAGACAGGGGCGTGGCACTGCTGACGGCGAGACACAGCTGGCAGGTGATTAGTAATCACAGGTGGTACGTGTTAATCTAATCATCTGTTGTCTTTAACAGTAAGCGGCCGGGAGCAGGAAGGGAGAAAGGATACGGACGTGGCTGGAAAGTCGCGTCCTGCTGGAAAGAGAATTTTTTATAAATTAATTGATCATTATGTCATGTCTGTGTAATCATGTTTTGTTTTAGTCATGTTTTGTTTAGTTATTGGACTCTTTAGTTTCTGGCTTTTCACTCCCTTGTCTTGTTTCCATGGTTACCCATTAGTTTCACCTGTTCCACGTTTGGACTCATTGTGCACTCTTGTTTGTCACCATAGCAACCCATTAGTTTTCACCTGCCCTCACGACTCACGCACCTGTCTTTAATCATGTCACTATTATTTAAGCTTCTAGTTGCCAGGCTGTCTGGCTGGCGACAACCCGCATTTATGCTCTTCATACCCCTGTCACACTCTGTTTACCTCTGCGCACTTCATGCCATGTCCAAGTAAGTTTTTGTTTATTAATGCCACAGTTAGTGTTTTTGTTTCATTTTTCATAGTTTCTGCCTTTGTGCAAGTTTTGTGTTTATAGCCAAGTTTTGTACCTCCACTGTGAGCGCCTTTTGTTTGTTTCTTTTTTTGAGTGTTAAAATTAAATATGTCTTCACCTTCACGCCATGTCTGGTCGAAATCATTTGCACCACGGGAGAACAAATCACGCCATAGTCCAAGTCCTGACACATTAAAACTTTGCTAAAACGGCCTACTTGGCTCCTGTGAAGTGTCTGTCAGTGGGACCGCTAGGAAGCGACTTCCACAAAAGGTATTAACAAAGTATAGATTTGAGAATCATTTTAAATCGAGAATTGAATCGTTACACCTAAGAATCGAATCAAATCGAATCGTGTCCAAAGATTCACAGCCCTATCTACTGTAGAAGACGCTAGTTCTCTGGAATAAACAAAATAAGCTAATAGTGCATACTTGCCAACCCTCCCGGATTTTCCGGGAGACTCCCGAAATTCAGCGCCTCTCCCGAAAACCTCCCGGGACAAATTTTCTCCCGAAAATCTCCCGAAATTCAGGCGGACTCAGGTCCTCCACAATATAAAAAAGCGTACCTGCCCAATGACGTTATAACTGTAGAATGATGGAGGGCGAGTTCTTGGTTTCTTATGTGGGTTTATTGTTAGGCAGTTTCATTAACGTCCTCCCAGCGCGGCAACAACACACAACAACAGCAGTCACTTTTTTGTATACCGTAAAGCAGTTCGTCTGCCGTAAACAGCAATGTTGTGACACTCTTAAACAGGACAATACTGCCATCTAGTGCATTTGATGAAAGCACTTTTGTGCGTGCCACACAGCAATGCATCAGAGAGGGTGTTCAGCATGGTTCGAAAAATAGTGACAGAGAATAGAACAAGGATGGACAATTCAACCCTTAACTCAACAATGAGTAGATGAGTGTTATGTGTGTGTATATGTGTAAATAAATGAACACTGAAATTCAAGTATTTATTTTATATATATATATATATATATATATATATATATATATATATATATATATATATATATATATATATATATATATATATATATATCTAGAATTCACTGAACGTCAAGTATTTCTTATATATATATATATATATATATATATATATATATATATATGAAATACTTGACTTGGTCAATTCTAGCTGTAAATATACCCCTCCCCTTTTAGCCACGCCCCCGACCACGACCCCCCCCCCCCCTCCCGAAATCGGAGGTCTCAAGGTTGGCAAGTATGTAATAGTGAAGCGAGAAGTCCGGCCCCCGGCCCTTAGCTTGCTGGAAATGTGGCCCCTAAAACAACGTAGTTGAATATCTTTAGAGGTTGTAGTGTAGGTTTTTCACAGCGTCGGCACCATGTGCGAGGGTGCGTAGAAGGATCTAGAAGCTAAAGAAAAAAGCGTGATACACCCGCGAGCAAAGCTGAGGGAGGACAAATCAATACAAAGTTGAGGCAGTGTGAGTCCTTTCAACGGTGAAAAAAATAAATAAATAAATAAAAAAGGTAGGATGACGCACGTTTTTTTCCGGCCGTCATTGCTTCCTTATTGATGACATGGCTCTCCTGTGTCCTTGCTTTGTTTTAAAGCTTCATCCCCAACAACTCATCACATCAGTTCGACTCTCTGTGATGAATCGGCAGACGCCATCGCCTTCAGTGGCGCGAGGCGTCGAGCAAATGTCACGGAGAGAGACTCCGATCAATGGAGAGCGAAGCGAAGAGAGAAAAAAAAGAAGTCACGTGTTGGCTTTCCTGCCGTTCACTTGAGCGACACCTTGAAGGCACGACACGGCTTATGCCGCTGCAAGTCTCGTTAGCCTGCAGGTACGGCTCTTTTTTATTAAAGGGGAACATTATCACAATTTCAGAAGGGTTAAAACCATTAAAAATCAGTTCCCAGTGGCTTATTTTATTTTTCGAAGTTTTTTTCAAAATTTTACCCATCACGCAATATCCCTAAAAAAAGCTTCAAAGTGCCTGATTTTAACCATCGTTATATACACCCGTCCATTTTCCTGTGACGTCACACAGTGATGCCAATACAAACAAACATAGAACAGCAAGTTTATAGCGACATTAGCTCGGATTCAGACTCGGATTTCAGCGGTTTAAGCGATTCAACAGATTACGCATGTATTGAAACGGATGGTTGTAGTGTGGAGGCAGGTAGCGAAAACGCAATTGAAGAAGAAACTGAAGCTATTGAACCGTATGCAAGCGAAACCGACGAAAACGACACGACAGCCAGCGACACGGGAGAAAGCGAGGACGAATTCGGCGATCGCCTTCTAACCAACGATTGGTATGTGTTTGTTTGGCATTAAAGGAAACTAACAACTATGAACTAGGTTTACAGCATATGAAATACATTTGGCAACAACATTCACTTTGAGAGTGCAGACAGCCCAGTTTTCATCAATTAATATATTCTGTAGACATACCCTCATGTCAGCAGGCCAGGGAAGCTAGGGTCGATATTCTTCTCTTGATCATCTTCGGTGTGAGCCAAGACATCCAGGGGGTTTAGCTCGCTCGTCTGCGGGAACAAACTGCCGCCATTGCTTGCCGTGATACCGAGGTCCTTTGTCCCTGAATTGCTCACACACTCCGGCAGATTCAATGGGGTCTGGCGGCAGATTTCTTTGACTTTATCGTCGGAAATGCATCTGCTTTGAGTGTCGCAGGATATCCACACATTCTTGCCATCTCTGTCGTAGCATAGCTTTCGTCGGTAAAGTGTGCGGAACAAACGTCCAATTTCTTGCCACTTTTGCATCTTTGGGCCACTGGTGCAACTTGAATCCGTCCCTGTTTGTGTTGTTACACCCTCCGACAACACACCGACAAGGCATGATGTCTCCGAGGTACGGAAAACAGTCAAAAAAACGGAAAATACCAGAGCTGATTTGACTCGGTGTTTGTAATGTGTTTGAGAAAATGGCGGATTGCTTCCCGATGTGACGTCACGTTGTGACGTCATCGCTCCGAGAGCGAATATTAGAAAGGCGTTTAATTCGCCAAAATTCACCCATTTAGAGTTCGGAAATCGGTTAAAAAAATATATGGTCTTTTTTCTGCAACATCAAGGTATATATTGACGCTTACATAGGTCTGGTGATAATGTTCCCCTTTAAATCCCACACAAACACACATTAGCAACTAGGGATGGCCGATAATTTTTGTCTAGAATTGAAAATGATCGATAGTTTTTTTTTGGTCGATAATGGTTTTGGATAAGGTATTGCCTCGATTTTAATAAAGCCCTTTATGTGTGCACTGCAAAAACTGACATTTAAGTAAGATTAAATATCTCAAATAAGGGGGATATTTGCTTATTTTCTGTCTGATAAGATAATTCCTCTTACTAAGCAGATTTTATGTTAGTGTTTTACTTGTTTTAAGTGTTTTGGTCCTAAATGATCTCAGTAAGATATTACAGCTTGTTGCTGAGATTTGATGACCTATATTCAGTAAAACATGCTTGAAACTAGAATATCAAAGCTGTGTCATCAACACTCACAAGTATAAAACTACTTTTTTAAAGTAATAATTTCTTATTTCAAGCATAAAATAAAAAATCATGACTTTGACACAATTTTGTCTCATAATTAATACGGATGACAGCCAAATGGACTTTGCTGTTTTATTTTCAATGAAACAATAGAAAACACATACTCATATTGTAGTACAGTTGGCACAGTACAGTAAACTGACAGTTAATATTTAAACATTTCACATGTGACATTTCAAACTATTTTGAACAGAAATAGTTCATGCACATTCAGATGAAGTCTTCAAAATTACAATTACCGTATTTTTTTAGGCGCACCTAAAAACCTCCAATTTTCTCAAAAGCTGACAGTGCGCCTTATAATCCGGTGTGCCTTATATATGGACCAATATTGAGCCACAACAGGTCTCGCAACTATGGGATGCATAACGTAACCCCAGCCTCTACTGTATGCGCCTTATAATGCGGTGCGCCTTATATATGAACCAAGTTTTAAAATAGGCCATTCATTGAAGGTGCGCCTTATAATCCGGTGCGCCTTATAGTGCGGAAAATACGGTAAACATTTTTCGGCCGGGGGCCGGGCTGTATATATGCGCACTAATTGACTGAAAGAGCACGCACTTGGCGCGATGATGTCATGTTATCGATGGAAAAATGCATTTTTAGACAATATGATTTGCATGAGCGGCTACGAGACCCCGAGAGTAACAAGCGGTTGCTTTGTTGCCTTTCCATTTAGAACAATAAACTAGTTTTTAGTATAAGTTTGCTGGTTTGAAGAAATTTAATGCCGAGCGTATATCATTATGTCAAGATAATGGCACTAGCAATTCCTTCATTTAAGAATATTTTTCAACATATTGAGCAAAAATGTCTCTTTTTATTTTTTTCTACCAAGAAAAGTGCACTTGTTATTAGTGAGAATATTCCTATTTTAAGGTATTTTTGGGTTCAATGAAGTTAACTAATTTTACTTGTTTTGGAAAGTCTTGACAAGCCAAATTTTATTGTTCTATTGGCAGATAATTTTGCTTAGTTCAAATAAAATACCCTTCTTTTTCTTTCTTTCTTTTTTTTTTTTTTTTTTGAACACTGACTTTTTGCAGTGTCTTCAAACTGCACCGTGCTCCGTACAGAGATCTACAAGCTTGCTCACTCAGTGTGTCCAATTTCTGGAATTATTTCCAAGTTTCCGCTGCATGCATTGCTTAATATTGATATCAGAAATTACAGGAAGCCGATATCAAACATTTCTAATAGCAACTGCACACGCAAAGTGCAAAACCCTAAAACCAGTGAAGTTGGCACGTTGTGTAAATGGTAAATAAAAACATAATACAAGGATTTGCAGATCTGTTTTAACTTATATTCAATTGAATAGACTGCAAAGACAAGATACTTAATGTTCGAACTGAAAAACATTATTTTTTTGCAAATACTACCTAATTTGGAATTTGATGCCTGCAACATGTTTCAAAAAAGCTGGCACAAGTGGCAAAAAAGACTGAGAAGGTTGAGGAATGCTCATCAAACACTTATTTGGAACATCCCTCAGGTGAACAGGCTAATTGGGAACGGGTGGGTGCCATGATTGGGTATAAAAGCAGCTTCCATGTAATGCTAAGTCATTCACAAGCAAGGATGGGGCGAGGGTCACCACTTTGTGAACAAATGCGTGAGCAAATTGTCGAACAGTTTAAGAACAACATTTCTCAATGAGCTATTGCAAGGAATTTAGGGATTTCACCATCTACGGTCCGTAATATCATCAAAAGGTTCCGAGAATCTGGAGAAATCACTGCACTTAAGCGATGATATTACGATGCTTCCATCTCTCAAGCGGGATTGCATCAAAAAGCGACATCAATGTGTAAAGGATATCACCACATGGGCTCAGGAACACTTCAGAAAACCACTGTCAGTAACTACAGTTCGTCACTACATCTGTAAGTGCAAGTTAAAACTCTACTATGCAAATCCAAAGCCATTTATCAACAACACCCAGAAACGCCGCCAGCTTCGCTGGGCCTGAGCTCATCTAAGATGAACTGATGCAAAGTGGAAAAGTGTTCTGTGGTCTAAAGAGTCTACATGTCAAATTGTTTTTGAAAATTGTGGACATCGTGTCCTCCGGGACAAAGAGGAAAAGAGCCATAGGCGCAAAGTTCAAAAGCCAGCATCTGTGATGGTATGGGGGTGTATTAGTGCCCAAGGCATGGGTAACTTACACATCTGTGAAGGCACCATTAATGCTGAAAGGCACATACAGGTTTTGGAGCAACATATGTTGCCATCCAAGCAACGTTATCATGGACGCCCCTGCTTATTACAGCAAGACAATGCCAAACCACGTGTTACAACAGCGTGGCTTCATAGGTACTAGACTGGCCTGCCTGTAGTCCAGACCTGTCTTTCATTGAAAATGTGTGGCGCAATACAAAGCCTAAAATACCACAACGGAGACGCCGGACTATTGAACAACTTAAGCTATACATCAAGCAAGAATGGGAAAGAATTCCACCCGAAATTTTTTAAACTGAGGGTTGTTAAAAGGAAAGGCCATGTAACACAGTGGTAGAAATGCCCCTGTGCCAACTTTTTTGCAATGTGTTGCTGCCATTAAATTGTAAGGTAATGATTATTTGCAAAAACATTAAGTTGGAACATTAAGTATCTTGTCTTTGCAGTCTATTCAATTGAATATAAGTTGAAAAGGATTTGCTAATCATTGTATTCTGTTTTTATTTACCATTTACACAACGTGCCAACTTCACTGGTTTTGTGTTTTGTATGTATTTACACAATTCATCATGTCCAAAAAGAATCAATATCTTACAAACCCTGTTTCCATATGAGTTGGGAAATTGTGTTCGATGTAAATATAAACGGAATACAATGATTTGCAAATCATTTTCAAGCCATGTTCAATTGAATGCCCTACAAAGACAACATATTTGATGTTCAAACTCATAAACTTTATTTTTTTTTTGCAAATAGTAATTAACTTAGAATTTCATGGCTGCAACACGTGCCAAAGTAGTTGGGAAAGGGCATGTTCACCACTGTGTTACATGGCTTTTCCTTTTAACAACACTCAGTAAACGTTTGGGAACTGAGGAGATGCATTTTTTAAGCTTCTCAATGGATTTTTTTCCCATTCTTGCTTGATGTACAGCTTAAGTTGTTCAACAGTCCGGGGGTCTCCGTTGTGGTATTTTAGGCTTCATAATGCGCCACACATTTTCAATGGGAGCCAGGTCTGGACTACAGGCAGGCCATATAGTTCCCGCACTCTTTTACTATGAAGCCACGTTGATGTAACACGTGGCTTGGCATTGTCTTGCTGAAATAAGCAGGGGCGTCCATGGTAACGTTGCTTGGATGGCAACATATGTTGCTCCAAAACCTGTATGTACCTTTCAGCCTTAATGGCGCCTTCACAGATGTGTAAGTTACCAATGTCTTCGGCACTAATACACCCCCAAACCATCACAGATGCTGGCTTTTCAACTTTGCGCCTATAACAATCCGGATGGTTCTTTTCCTCTTTGGTCCGGAGGACACGACGTCCACAGTTTCCAAAAACGATTTGAAATGTGGACTCGTCAGACCACAGAACACTTTTACACTTTGTATCGGTCAATCTTAGATGAGCTCAGGCCCAGCGAAGCCGACTGCGTTTCTGGGTGTTGTTGATAAACGGTTTTCGCCTTGCATAGGAGAGTTTTAACTTGCACTTACAGATGTAGCGACCAACTGTAGTTACTGACAGTGGGTTTCTGAAGTGTTCCTGAGCCCATGTGGTGATATCCTTTACACACTGATGTCGCTTGTTGATGCAGTACAGCCTGAGGGATCGAAGGTCACGGGCTTAGCTGCTTATTTGCAGTGATTTCTCCAGATTCTCTGAACCCTTTGATGATATTACGGACCGTAGATGGTGAAATCTCTAAATTCCTTGCAATAGCTGGTTGAGAAAGGTTTTTCTTAAACTGTTCAACAATTTGCTCACGCATTTGTTGACAAAGTGGTGACCCTCGCTCCATCCTTGTTTGTGAATGACTGAGCATTTCATGGAATCTACTTTTATACCCAATCATGGCACCCACCTGTTCCCAATTTGCCTGTTCACCTGTGGGATGTTCCAAATAAGTGTTTGATACTTTATCAGTATTTATTGCCACCTTTCCCAACTTCTTTGTCACGTGTTGCTGCCATCAAATTCTAAAGTTAATGATTATTTGCAAAAAAAAAAGGTTTATCAGTTAGAACATCAAATATGTTGTCTTTGTAGCATATTCAACTGAATATGGGTTGAAAATGATTTGCAAATCATTGTATTCCGTTTATATTTACATCTAACACAATTTCCCAACTCATATGGAAACAGGGTTTGTATTTCATCCACAGCTCAGCAAGTATTGATAGATTGTCCCACACTTCCTGTATTTAAATAGAACTAGAAATTTAACAGCCCGATACAAAGTGAGCCGACTAAAACTAAAAAAGTGTGACATTTATCGCCCCCGTGACAAATGTAGACTTGTATTGCAGCCAGAGAAGGTGCTTCAAAACAACAGACATTTTCATGCTTTGTGTTAACAATCCAAGTGTTAACAAGCTGTGCGAAAAAGCGACGACAAATCAAGCAACTTTTGAGTGCTCCGAGCAGCTCGGCTCCCCCTGCTCGTCAACGACTGCCTGACATAGGAGGCAGTGGGGCTGAACAAGGAGCCGGGAAGAACAAGACAGTCGATGGCCGACTGTGAGCTACAGCGCTTTTTTTTTTTGTCAATTTGCGTTAAGACTCGGGCCGGCAGCCGCTTGCATTTATTGGACGCTGAAGAGTGATGATCCTGTTCATTTTGAAGCTAACGATTCATTGACGAAGTGCTCGCGTGGGGTTTGTCAGCCAGTGTCCAAACAACCTCCGACAAAAAGGACACCTCATGAATGAATGAACGTAAACACGTCCCATACATTTACGGAAGAACCTCCACTAAAAGTTAATGATACAGTCTGTGACAAGTGAGTATACCCCCTGATATTGTGGCACATTAAAGGCCTACTGAAATGTGATTTTCTTATTTAAACGGGGATAGCAGGTCCATTCTGTGTCATACTTGATCATTTCGCGATATTGCCATATTTTTGCTGAAAGGATTTAGTAGAGAACATCGACGATAAAGTTTGCAACTTTTGGTCGCTGATAAAAAAGCCTTATCTGTACCGGAAGTATCAAATATAACATCAAATATTCCACTAAGAAAAATAATTTTGGTGGAAGATTTTGCAAATTTGGTAAATAAATAACCCAAAAATGTATATTTTGTTGTTTTCTTACTGTACCGAAAATGAACCGAACCGTGACCTCTAAACCGAGGTATGTACCGAACCGAAATTTTTGTGTACACCGTTACACCCCTAGTAACACAACATAAACACAACAGAACAAATACCCAGAAGCCCTTGCAGCACTAACTCTTCCGGGACGCAACAATATACACCCTCGCTACCCCGCCCACCTCAACCTCCTCATGCTCTCTCAGGGAGAGCATGTCCCAAATTCCAAGCTGCTGTTTTGAGGCATGTTAGAAAAAAATAATGCACTTTGTGACTTCAATAAATAAATATGGCAGTGCCATGTTGGCATTTTTTTCCATAACTTGAGTTGATTTATTTTGGAAATTATTATTGTTTAATGCATCCAGCTGGGCATCACAACAAAATTAGGCATAATAATTCCACGACTGTATATATCGGTATCGGTTGATATCGGAATCGGTAATTAAGAGTTGGACAATATCGGATTATTGGCAAAAAAGCCATTATCGGACATCCCTAATTCCATATCTACTGAAAATAAGCCATTTTGTCTAAATAGCTGGCAACACAGGGTGCGTCGTAAGATAAATGTCTTGCCTGCAGTCAAGCATGATGGTGGTGGCGTGCATGAGTGCTGTTGGCACTGGGCAGCTGCGGTTCATTGAGGGGAAAGATCATTCCCAACACGCACTGGGACATTGTGAAGCGGGCTGCATGCCCAAACACAAACACGACAAGTGCCTCGCTCGGGAAGGGGAAGGTGATAAAGTATGTCTCCTCCTGGTAGAGTGGTCGTGCCAGAAACTTGAGAGTTCCGGGTTCGATTCCCGCTTCCGTCCTCGGGCAAGACACTTTACCCACCTGCTCCCGGTGCCACCCACATTGGTTTAAATGTAACTTAGATATTGGGTTTCACTATGTAAAGTGCTTTGAGTCATTAGAGAAAAGCGCTATATAAATATACTTCACTTCTGGAATGGGGAAAAATATTAACATGGAGATTTATCGCAATACTTTTTTGAACGATATACAATCGATTTTTCATGTCTGAAATTGGGTTGTCTCGATACCAATATTGTGGTACCGGTACCAAAATGTATTTCGATTACGCGTGTTACAGTGCAGGAAAGAAGGGAAGGTAGTAAGGAATGAAGTGCAGTGACGTGCAGTGAGGTTGATGGCTGGTGAGGCACTGACTTCATCACAGTCAGATTTACAAACATATGAACCCTAAAGAGTATCTTATTCACCATTTGATTGGCAGCAGTTAACGGGTTATGTTTAAAAGCTCATACCAGCATTCTTCCCTGCTTGGCACTTAGCATCAAGGGTTGGAATTGGGGGTTAAATCACCAAAAATGATTCCCGGGCGCGGCGCCGCTGCTGCCCACTGCTCCCCTCACCTCCCAGGGGGTGATCAAGGGGATGGGTCAAATGCAGAGGACAAATTTCACCACACATAGTGTGTGTGTGACAATCATTGGTACTTTAACTTAACTTTAACTGTAGCACACAAAAAAGCACATTTAATAACAAAAAAACGTTATTATGGTCTTACCTTTACTTATAAATGAAGCCCATGCTCTGCTCCTTTTGAACAAAAGCATCGATAACTTGTTTATAGAAGTCTTCCTTATCTTTCTTCATTTTTAAAAGTCTCTCTGTCTCGATGGAGATCTTCCTTTAATTATTACCTCCTGCTTCGATTGAAAGTCCAGTTTAGAAAACTGTTTTATTTTAGATATGTAATCCTCCATGTTAAAAGTCCAGGCGAGAGGAAAAAATGAATGATCGCTGCTAATTGTTGCTAATCTACCACCAGGAGGCGGGATTACTCACTGATGAACAGTGACGTGCGGGGCCTCACCTGCCATCATGGAAAGAAAAAAAATGTAAAAAGAAAAAAATTAATTAAATTGTTATATGTATCCAGTGATTGTACTATAAAGTTATTTTCCATTTAACTTCACCAGTTTTAGATAATTTTTATTCAAAATCGCTGAATTTTCACATTTGCCGTTCAAATACTGAGAAGAGACGGTGCGGTGATCAGCAGCCAGTTGAGGCACGTCACTCAGTTGTGCCTCAACATGGATTGCGGACTCGGCTAACTTCTGGCCTGCTGTGCAGTGAAACCGTATTGCTATATGAACTATATCATACATTTCCATAGTTTAGTTAGCTGAGGTATATAATGTACAGTGTATTTTGTCAACAACTGTATGTGTGTAACGTATTTCTTGTGCTGAGCAATCATAAAACTGCTGCGAAGACGCACTGTGTGAGGCTTGCAGTAATCCCGCCTCCTGGTGCCGGTTAATGCACCCCCGCCGCAGAATGCACCCCCCGACGGGAGCGCCACACCAACCAAAGCCCACACCCAAACCCTCCACGTGCAAGACCAAATCCACCCAAAAAAAGTCACTTAACAAAAAGCCAAAAAGTGCAAAAACAACAATGCTCGCGCCGGAGGAGCGGTGAACGACTGCAGGGACACAACATTAGGTACACCTGCAGACTGCAGCATGGATTTCATATTTCATTCATTCACAACTCCTCCAACACAAACACCACTGTTCCCGCATTTATAACCGCAACAAGATTTGATTACCGTATTTTAAGGAGCACTTCAAATCCCTTCATTTTCTCAAAAATCGACAGTACGCCTTATAACCCCGGTGTGCCTGATTCTGGTTGTGCTTACCGACCTCGAAGCAATTTTATTTCGTAATAATAATAATAGATTTTATTTGTAAAAAGCACTTTACATTGAGTAAACAACCTCAAAGTGCTACAGTGTATTATTTTAAAAAAAAGATTTAAAAAAATACAAAATAAAAACTAGGACAGCCAAATAGCTATAACTAGTATGCATATATCTAAAAAAAAAAAAAAAAGGCTTTTTTAAAAAGAAGGATTTTTAGGTCTTTTTTTAAAAGCATCCACAGTCTGTGGTGCCCTCAGGTGGTCAGGGAGAGTGTTCCACAGACTGGGAGCGGCGGAGCAGAAAGCCCATAATAACGTTTTTTTTAATTAAATGTGCTTTTTTGTGTGCTACAGTTTGTATGTGTAAAGTTAAAGTTTAGTTAAAGTACCAATGATTGCCACACACACACTCGGTGTGGTGAAATGTGTCCTCTGCATTTGACCCATCCCCTTGATCACCCCCTGGGAGGTGAGGGGAGCAGTAGGCAGCAGCGGCGCCGCGCCCAGGAATAATTTTTGGTGATTTAACCCCCAATTCCAACCCTTGATGCTGAGTGCCAAGCAGGGAAGAATGCTGGTATGAGCTTTTAAACATAACCCGTTAACTGCTGCCAATCAAATGGTGAATAAGATACTCTTTAGGGTTCATATGTTTGTAAATCTGACTGCACGTCACTGCTGATGAAGGGCTGCAGTAGATAACAAGGACACCATTTTCAGCAGATATATCATGCTTATACAAGCTGTGCACTGACTACTCTAAAGAATAGAAAGATTCGTTTCTATACTATGACTGTCGAGAAGGCACTGCATAATATAATGTTTGCTGTTGTGAGATACAATAAACCCCATCCTCTTTCATCTCCTGCTTTAATACACGGGAGTGATTCACGCTGTCCGCCTCCCCAACTGCCACTTGTCATTATGGGATGTTTTAAGGCAGCACATTCATCAGCGCTCTGAAATGTTGACAAAGAGACCACAATATGCACATTATTAGGTGGAGAGAGGACATTTTCCACACTTTAACAAAGCCGGTAAAAGCCGGAATTGCAACACAACGCAATTGCGCCGCCGTGAATATGTGGGGCTGTGATCCGGGGTGACAGGGTGTCAGCATGGCTCGTGGGTGAGGAACTAACTAAAAGAAAATGTGATTGACTGAACGGGACGCCTACAGAAGGAAGGTGCCTCGCATGGAGGATGAAAGGCCACACGTGACATCTCCACGGGTTGTATGGCTTGTTGACGCGGCCAAACATCCACTGCATGAATGGGGGGGTTTGGGGAGGATGAGACCCTGGAAGCGCTCCCACTACGGCAATGTTTCCTTGCTGCCACCCACAAGTCAGCGTGGATGTTTTAACCGTGACGGCCTTTGGCACGATGATGAGCCAAGGGGAAGCTGCGGCCTGCAATTTCCTGGCCAAACCAGAGCGCATCTGCCAAATGAGCGTACCCAAGAGGAAGTCATGCTTCTAAACGCTAAAAACAAAAAGGTCGGCTAGGCAAGACTCCCGTAGAGCAGTTGGACGTAGAGCTAACCGCAACAAGATTTGATTACCGTATTTTAAGGAGCACTTAAAATCCGTTCATTTTCTCAAAAATCGACAATACGCCTTATAACCCCGATGCGCCTGATTCTGGTTGTGCTTACCGACCTCGAAGCAATTTTATTTCGTAATAATAATAATAGATTTTATTTGTAAAAAGCACTTTACATTGAGTAAACAACCTGAAAGTGCTACAGTGTATTATTAAAAAAAAATAAAAAGATAATAAATAAATAATTTAAAAAAAACTAGGACAGCCAAATAGCTGTAACTAGTATGCATATATCTAAAAAAAAAAAGAGGCTTTTTTAAAAAGAAGGATTTTTAAGTCTTTTTTTAAAAGCATCCACAGTCTGTGGTGCCCTCAGGTGGTCAGGGAGAGCTTTCCACAGACTGGGAGCAGCGGAGCAGAAAGCCCGGTCTCTTTTTCAGCACATTGACTCCCATTATAACTGCATTTTTTAACAGACTGTAATCCTGCTATATTATTATGCGTTTTCCATCAAAACTCAATGAAATTCAACAAGTCTGTTTCTCTCTCATTTTAGCTCAAAAGGCACTGTACAAATATGTGTTTTGTCTAATTAATTTTGTCATTGACCTAACCTCAAACATTCCATTCCACAACCTATTAGAATTTTTGCATATTTTTCCATGATAAAAAAAACTATTTTTGATTTTTTTTTTAAAGAAAAAAAAAAGGCATAAGATATTTAAAAAAAGAAAAACTAGAACTGTGAAAAGTAAGTTCACTAGAGTGAATAATCACAAAAATAATAAAATGGGGTCTTTTTTTTAAAGTGAATTTAGGTTATGTAAGCAAATCATTGGTATTAATGATTATTCAGTGTGGTTAATCGGATTAAAAATATTAATCATTTTAGTGCATTGACTACCATTATAACTGCAATTTTTAACAGACTGTAATCCTGGTATATTATTATGCTTTTTCCATCAAAACTTAATGAAATTCAACAAGTATTGTCTGTTTCTCTCTCATTTTAGCTCAGTAGGCACTGTAAAAATGTGTTTTGTCAAATAATTGTTTCCAGTGACCTAACCTCAAATATTCCATTCCACAACCTATTAGAATTTTTGCATATTTTTCCAAGATAAAACAAAGATTTTTGATTTTTTTTTTAAAAAAGGTATAAGATATGTAGAAAAAAAAAAAAAAAAAACTAGGACTGTGAAAAATAAGGTAACTCAAGTGAATAATAATAATAAAAGTGAATTTACATTATGTAAGCAAATAATGTTTAATGATTAATTAATCCAAATTCAAAAGTGTGGTTAATCTGATTAAAAATATCATTTTCAGCACTCCCAATATAACTGCAATTTTTAACAGACTGTAATTTTGTTATATTTTTCCATGACAACTTAATGAAATTCAACAAGTCCTGTCTATTTCTCTTTCAGCTTAGTAGGCACTGTACAAATATGTGATGTGTCTACAGTATCAAATTAATTTTGTCATTGACCTAACCTCAAACATTCCATTCCGCAACCTATAGAGTGTCCGCCCTGAGATCGGTAGGTTGTGAGTTCAAACCCCGGCCGAGTCATACCAAAGGCTATAAAAATGGGACCCATTACCTCCCTGCTTGGCACTCGGCATCAAGGGTTGGAATTGGGGGTTAAATCACCAAAAATTATTCCCGGGCGCGGTCACCACTGCTGCTCACTGCTCCCCTTGCCTCCCAGGGGGTGATCAAGGGTGACGGGTCAAATGCAGAGAGTAATTTTGCCACACCTCGTGTGTGTGTGACAATCATTGGTGCATTAACTTTTAACTTTATTTTCCATTATAAAAAAAGCTTTTGTTTTTTATTTTTAAAAAGCCATAAGAGATAAAAAAAAAAAAAAAAAGATAATAAAAAAAAAATACAAAATAAAAACTAGGACAGCCAAATAGCTATAACTAGTATGCATATATCTATATAAAAAAAGGCTTTTTTAAAAATAAGGATTTTTAAGCCTTTTTTTAAAAGCATCCACAGTCTGTGGTGCCCTCAGGTGGTCAGGGAGAGCGTTCCACAGACTGGGAGCGGCGGAGCAGAAAGCCCGGTCTCTTTTTCAGCACATTGACTCCCATTATAACTGCATTTTTTAACAGACTGTAATCCCGGTATATTATTATGCGTTTTCCATCAAAACTTAATGAAATTCAACAAGTCTGTTTCTCTCTTTATTTTTTATTTTTTAAAAAGCCATAAGATATTAAAAAAAAAAAAAAAAAAAAAATAGGACTATGAAAAATAAGTTAACTCAAGTGAATAATCAAAATAATAAAATCGGGTCATTTTTTTAAAGTGAATTTAATGTATTTAAGCAAATAATCTTCAATAATGATTCATCCAAATTCAAAAGTGTGGTTAATCTGATTAAAAATATTAATCATTTCACTGCACAAAAAAACATGAAAAAATGTAGTTAAAGTGTTGAAAGTAAAAACAAATTTGTTTTCTAATCAAATTTATTTTGTTCTCATCCACACAGATGTGGATTTGTACGGCTGCCCTTACAAAATTCTCCGGGCCGCACAGTTCTCCAGGTGAAACAGATGTGGACACCTTTACGGCACCATTAAGTACAACGTGCCAGACTGCAAAGGTGTGTTTTTTTTAGGGAACGAGCCTCATCCTTAAAGGGCCTGAATGGCTTTAAACGTGTCATTTTACGAGCGATTATCTGTATCAGTGAGCAACGAGCCAAACGTCCACAGGTGTCATTGTGCTAGCGCCAGCAAACACCACGGAGAAGCTTTTGCCTTTCTGCAAGTGGAGTTCAATATGAAACAGTTTGAACGTCCAACCATAGTCCCGTTTCAAAAGAGATACCGTATTTTCCGGACCGTAGGGCGCACCGGATTATAAGGCGCACTGCCGATGAGCGGGTCTAGTCAGGTCTATTTTCATACAAAAGGCGCACCGGATTATAAGGCGCATTAAAGGGGTCATATTATTTTTTTTTTTTTCTAAATGTAAAAGACTTCCTTGTGGTCTACATAACATGTAATGGTGGTTCTTTGGTCAAAATGTTGCATAGATTATGTTTTACAGATCATCTTCAAGCCGCTTTCTGACAGTCGCTTCAGGATGCGCCGTTTTGTGGGTGGTCTTATTTACGTGGCTCACCTTCGGCAGCGTCTTTTCTCCGTCATCTTTGTTGTAGCGGTGTAGCGTGCAAGGACGGGAGTGGAAGAAGTGTCAAAAGATGGAGCTAACTGTTTTAATAACATTCAGACTTTACTTCAATCAATAACGAAGCAGCATCTCCTCATCCGTAGCTCACTAGTGCGATAACAACGCCGGAAATGTGTCCCGACCGGAACTCTCTAATAACTAAAGTTCCTTGGGTGAATAATATAAACTCACTACACCGGTATGTTTTAGCGCCTTCATGGCGGGTTTACTGACAGATATAAGTAAGAACTTTACACTACTTTATATTAGAAATGGCAACAACGGAGGATGAATGTCCCATAACAAGAAGATAGAGGAAAAGAAGACAACAAAGCACGGCAAGGACTACAAAGGCGGACGCACGCAAATTTTCAGGATTTATGCAGATCTCAAATACAGATCAGCAGGTACCAGAAGGAAAGAAAAGTTTCTTTTGCATAATATTGCGAAACTCATACACACACCATAATAATTGACCTGACACTTTGAAAAGTATACCTGCACGTGTCATTTTCAAAAAAAACAAACAAAATTATGGCTAGTTGAGCAACAATCGTGTTCCCAAGTTTAGTTTTTTTTTCTTTCTTTCTTTAGTTTATTTCGAACATGAACACACTTACAGCATAATACATCACACAATTTCATATAATTTCATTTTACATCATGCCCGAAAAGGAGTAGGAAGAAGCAAAGCTTATTTAATCCTACCCCTTTCCCACTTCAGAGTGTTTACCAATATATAGAATCATTTACTGACCTTTTTATATAATAAAATAACATCTATGAATAAGTATACACAACAGTTTTGTAATATTTAATTAATTAATTTTGTAATATTTAATTAATTAATTCAGTCATCTCATACTGAGATGAAGAAAATCTTATTTCCAATGAGGTTGGAAATATTTCTCATAATTCTTCTTCTTTGTACTTTGCAATCACTATTATTTTGAACAACCTCTTGAACTGGATCATATGAGTACAATTTTTAACTTCTTTACTTAATCCATTCCATAATTTAATTCCACATACTGATATGCTAAAAGTTCTAAGTGTTATACGTGCATTAGAGATGCGCGGTTTGCGGACACAACCGCGGAGTCCGCGGATAAACCGCGGGTCGGGCGGGTAAAAATAGATTTTAAATAGATGCGGGCGGTTGGCGGTTGAACCAATTCGGAAATATATATACATAGTTAAATGTTGTTACCCACATACGAAAAACAAGCAGCACTCTTTGAAACAGTCAATTATTCATCAGGCACCGCGTCCCAGCAACCAGTGGCGCAAGTGAGCGCTCCTTCAGCGCAGCAGGGCGCATTTTAGAGGCCAGGCGCTCTCGCATGAATCCTGGCACTGTAGATGCCATTTTATTCCTGCATAGTGCTAACAAAAAAAAAAGTAAGTAGACATACGGTTGGATATGTTAAACAAATTAGTCTACGTTACCTATAGGCTATACCAAATAAGCCAATGTCTAACCTATATTGAGTTCGGTCAGCTAAATAATTTTGATGGTTACGTGTTGTTTGGGCGCACTACAATGCAAAGGAATTAAGGCAATTGCGTTGTTTATTGTGGTTTTTTTCTATTCGAGATATACTACTATGTGTGAATAATTATTTGGCCTCGCTTTCAAGTGAAGCGCATCTCCGATTGGCGACAATGTAAAGCTATTTAGCCTGCTTTGTTTGTCGCGACCGTCTATTTTCATTATAATTCAAGTTTGATGATAAAGTGATATTTTGTCATGGCTGCAGATCAATCAATAAAGGTGCATCTTTGTCGCAAAATTGTGCACTGCTTCACTGTGCACCCCGCCCTCGTCCCTATTTGAGCATTATAACATTAACAAGTTAATATTCACTGAAATAAATTCAGAACATTTTTTTACCTAGCGAAAATATAGGCCTAGTCTTTCTAAAACATTTTTTTAACTTCTTAAAAGCCTCGTTCTGCTTGCTGCAACTGCGCACACAAAGTGTGAGGAACGCACTCCTGATCTGAGGGCATTGGCAACAATAGTCAACACTTTCTTAATGGAAATGACAATATTATTATAATAATGATAAATAATATCACGCATTAATATCTCTTAGCCACGCATTAAATGTCTCTGCAGCATTGGATCAGTCTCCTTTCTTTAACAGGCAAAAGCTTTCTAACCTCACTAATGCGTTGCATCGTCTATATTAGATATATAACAACGGCCGGATGGCGCGCGGGTGTGGTTTTGATAAAATGTTGGTTCGGGTGGATGGCGGATGGTTGACGACTTTTGTGATGCGGTTGCGGATTAAATAATTGCCTATCCGCGCATCTCTAACGTGCATCTAAATGTTTTGAATTATTTTTTCCTCTAAGGTTATATTTCTCCTCTTTAGTTGAGAAGAATTGTTGTATATTCTTTGGTAGCAGGTTATAGTTTGCTTTGTACATCATTTTAGCTGTTTGCAATTTTACCAAATCACCGAACTTTAATATTTTTGACTCAATAAATAAAGGGTTTGTATGTTCTCTGTATCCAACATTATGTATTATTCTAACTGATCTTTTTACTAATTGGTTTTTATCTAGTCTGCACTTTGTCTGTGTTATTATTATTATTGGCTTTTATCTAGTTTGCACTTTGTCTGTATTATTTCTATTATCATTATTATCGACTCATCTTTGCCTTATTCTATTTTTTATTTTCTTGTTGTTGTTGTTGATGTTGATGTTGATGTTGATGTTGATGTTGCTGTTGCTGTTGTTGTTGTTGTTGTTGTTGTTGTTGTAGTAAATTAGCTTTGGCTACAAACACTGTGATGCATACATTGGATAACTGTTTCAGATGTCTATGTTTCTGTATCCGTCCCTATTTCAAATAAACCTTTATAAAAAATAATACTGGTATGTTGAAGCACAGTACAATCCATCAAGCGGTGCGGCTTCATAGCTTAACCAAAGTCGTACTAAAACATTTCGATGTATTTTTGAGCACCATGTGTTTTGGTGTTGTTTACTTGAGTCATATTGTAGTCTACACCAGTGGTTCTCAAATGGGGGTACGCGTACCCCTGGGTGTACTTGAAGGTATGCCAAGGGGTACGTGAGATTTTTTTTAAACATTCTCAAAAATAGCAACAATTCAAAAATCCTTTATAAATATATTTATTGAATAATACTTCAACAAAATATGAATGTAAGTTCATAAACTGAACATCAAATTAAGTAGGCTATTCCATTCATTACCATAAACCCAGAGTTTCCGCCATGCCATGATGGTTTGACCCTCACTAAAAATGTCTGTCAAAAAGAACTGTGAAAAGAACTGCAACAATGCAATATTCAGTGTTGACAGTTCGATTTTTTTTTGGACATGTTCCATAAATATTGATGTTAAAGATTTATTTTTTTTGTGAAGAAATGTTTAGAATTAAGTTCATGAATCCAGATGGATCTCTATTACAATCCCCAAAGAGGGCACTTTAAGTTGATGATTACTTCTATGTGTAGAAATCTTTATTTATAATTGAATCACTTGTTTATTTTTCAACAAGTTTTTAGTTATTTTTATATCTTTTTTTCCAAATAGTTCAAGAAAGACCACTACAAATGAGCAATATTTTGCACTGTTATAAAATTTAATAAATCAGAAACTGATGACGTAGTGCTGTATTGTACTTCTTTATCTCTTTTTTTCAACCAAAAATGCTTTGCTCTGATTAGGGGGTACTTGAATTAAAAAAATGTTCACAGGGGGTACATCACTGAAAAAAGGTTGAGAACCACTGGTCTACACGTATCTCTTATGTGTGACTGCCATCATAGTGCAGCCTACACATATCTCTTATGTGTGACAGCCATATACTGGTCACACTTATTTCACCATGTACCAAATAAAATAGTGTCGAGGTCGGTAAGCACAAGCCACAATGACATCCTCGGTTCAGATCCCCCCACCCCCCAGCCCTTTAAGACAGTGGTCCCCAACCTTTTTGTAGCTGCGGACCGGTCAACGCTTGAAAATTTGTCCCGCGGGTGATTTATTTTATTTTTATTTTTTTATAAAGAAATACAATCATGTGTGTTTACGGACTGTATCCCTGCAGACTGTATTGATATACATTGATATATAGTGTATATATTGTGTTTTTATGTTGATTTAATTATTATTATTTTTTTATTTTTTGGTTGGGGACCACTGCTTTAAGACACTTGTGATTTAGGGCTATATAAATAAACAAACATTGATTGATTGATTGATTGATACGTTCATATGTTGTTAATATTCAATGTTTTATTGTTCATAGTTAATACTGTAAATCCCACTTTCTTTATTTCAATGTACATTTTGGGTGTCCCATTCAGTAAAAAAAAACGGTAAAATTCCATTACGTTTTTTGAGGTGGTCTGTCGTAATGTTTTTAGAACTCTATCGGACATTGTGGCTTTTGCTATTAGTGTTCCTGGAAAAAAAGGAACCCAAACAGCAGATTTTTACAGCTAAATGTGTAAATATCATTTATACACACATACACCTTGGCCCCCCCAGACACTTTTTTCTCTCAATGTACCCCCCCCCGAGTCAAAATATTTGCCCAGCTCTGACATAGACCATTTACTTGTCGAACGTGTCAACAACATGCATTAATTACACTATATTGATAGCATGAAGAACTATATCGAATTTATACCATTTATATCGTATATTGCGCAACCCTACAATGGAGTGAACCTTTCTGACTCTTTATGGGGGTCTTCTGCCGGAGGTTTGACAGAAAGGAGCCAATCCGTGGTTTAATGTATTAAGCATCAAGCGTTTATTTGGGATTTTAACTCCCCCTGGCTCGTCGTAATCACGTGTCACCTCGTCGCCGGGGCCGCTCCTCGCTCGCCACGTTTCCACGGCCGCGCCGCAGTCAGCCTCCTTGTTTCCTAGTAACGGCGGGAGGGAGCGGCGGATCGCACGTGCACGACAAAGTTAGTCTGTCAACCGGCAGATCAACTCTGATGTGGCGTCAAAGGGGTTAACGCGGATCTGCGGTAGCCTGAAGACCAAAAGATTAGTTTTCCTGCAGAACTGTCAGACCTTTTCCCGTTTCCAGACTTAAAGCCTCCCCCACAGAAGCATGCCGGGGTGATCACTGGCGTTTATCGTGTGTGTGTGTGTGTGTGTGTGTGTGTGTGTGTGTGTGTGTGTGTGTGTGTGTGTGTGTGTGTGTGTGTGTGCAATGAGTGTTTGTAGCGCTGTGAGCCATAAACAAGCACTAATGCAGAGAACTGCTTGTCGGGCAGCGTTAAACAGACCGGGTGTTGTCATCCTCAAGACAAACAAACATCTTACATCTCCATCGTTAACTGACAACTCAAGAACTGTGTGACCTCAGTGTTGCCAAGCTCTATAAGAACCACTGGTACGAATAGAGCAGTGTTTTTCGACCTTTTTTGAGCCAAGGCACATTTTTTGCGTTGAAAAAATACTGAGGCACACCCTATGCAGAAAACATTAAAAAACGAAACTCAGTAGACAGTAAAAAGTCGTCGTCGCAATTGTTGGATATGACTTTAAAGCATAACCAAGCATGCATCAATATAGCTCTTGTCTCAAAGTAGGTGTACTGTCACGTACTATGTTCGATAATGGCAATTTTGCCGATATTGTCCAAATCTTAATTACCGATTCCGATATCAACCGATACCGATATATACAGTCGTGGAATTAACACATTATTATGCCTAATTTTGTTGTGGTGCCCCGCTGGATGCATTAAACAATGTAACAAGGTTTTCCAAAATAAATCAACTCAAGTTATTATATTTATTATTGAAGTCACAAAGTGAATAATTGCCCAGGCCTGGTTTAATGGATACAATGAAACACAATTAAGCATATAAAGTCGAGTTGTTTTGGTTTTGCACATGATAACAGACTAGAGATAAACGCTTTAAAATGTAATATCGGAACTTATCGGTATCGGTTTCAAAAAGTAAAATGTATGACGCTGAGTACACGGACGTAGGGAGAAGTACAGAGCGCCAATAAAACTTAAAGGCACTGCCTTTGCGTGCCGGCCCAATCACATTATATCTACGTCTTTTCACACACACACACAAGTGAATGCCATTCATACTTGGTCAACAGCCATACAGGTCACACTGAGGGTGGCCGTATAAACAACTTTAACACTGTTACAAATATGCGCCACACTGTGAACCCACACCAAACAAGAATGACAAACACATTTCGGGAGAACATCCGCACCGTAACACAACATAAACACAACAGAACAAATACCCAGAACCCCTTGCAGCACTAACTCTTCCGGGACGCTACAATATACACCCCCCGCTACCCCCTAGCCCCCCCCAACTCAACCCCGCCCACCTCAACCTCCTCATGCTCACTCAGGGAGAGCATGTCAAAAATTCCAAACTGCTGTTTTGAGGCATGTTAAAAAAAATAACGCACTTTGTGACTTCAATAATAAATATGGCAGTGCCATGTTGGCATTTTTTTCCATAACTTGAGTTGATTTATTTTGGAAAACCTTGTTACATTGTTTAATGCATCATCATCATCATTTCTTTTTATTCCTTTCATGAAAATACATACACAAGCCATATACAGTTGACACTTTCATTGTTTTTTGTTTCTTATACATTTCCATGATCAGAAAGGAGCAGATGGAAGAATACTATTCTTATATTTATCTGCCCCCTTTTTAACACAAATTATTTAGATGACTTTATCACTGTTCCCTCCACCAACATACTTTTAATTTTCGTTTAAGCATTTTCAAAATGACACGTTCCAATCAAAATCCAAAATCAGTTTGATATAATTCCAGTTGTTTCGTTTTGTAACTCCTTTTTAATTCAAAGATAATCTTGCAGCTTTTTAAGTCTTTGTTTAGAGAATTCCATGCTTTCACACCAGCAACAGATAAACACATTTGCTTCAAATTTGTTCGCACTCTTGGATATTTAAAGTCACAACAAAATTAGGCATAATAATGTGTAAATTCCACGACTGTATATATCGGTATCGGTTGATATCGGAATCGGTAATTAAGAGTTGGACAATATCGGATATCGGCAAAAAAGCCATTATCTGACATCTCTATCACAGACTAAAGAAAACTCCAAGCATTTTCATTTTGCAGAATTTTGCTCAAGTAAGAACATCTCAGCAGAGTATATTTCTTCCGCCTGTCTTCTACCGACTTGCTTCGAAAAAACGCCAATGCCACACACGGGGCGTTGCAGCCCTCGCTTACCCGTTAATGCATCAGAGGGAGGCGATGGCTGCGGGTGCTGGCTGATCGATGGTGAAGCGAGGAACACATCAAGCGCTGGATGAACTAAAAAGGCGTACAGGTCCATCTCAAGGGGGTTGGAAACAACAAGGATGTGACCTTTTCATAGCGGCTGCCCTGATAGCTTGTGGCAGTTGGGTTGGGGCGCGGCCGCGGACTTCGCATGCAATATCGCACTGACACTGGAAATCAAGTCAAGCTGGGCTAGATTGGGAGTGGAATGTGCGCACTAGAAGCATCACATATACCAGGGGTCGGCAACCCGCGGCTCCGGAGCCGCATGCGGCTCTTTGATTACTCTGATGCGGTTCAGCAGCTTACTTGCCGACCCCCCCGATTTTCCCGGGAAACTTCCGGATTTCAGTGCCTTTCGCAGGAATCAGGATTAATATTCTCCAATTTTCACCCTTACAATTATAATAAGGGCGTGCCATAATGGTACAGTATTTAGCGCCCTCTACAATTCGTATTGACAGCGTGCCAACCCAGCCCCTTATTATACAGTATGCTTCTTCTGCCTGCACACGTATGCGACAGCAAGACATACTTGGTCAACAGCCACACAGGTTACACTGACGGTGACCATATAAAACAACTTTAACACTCTTACTAATAATGCGCCACACTTTGAACCAACACCAAACAAGAATGACAAACACATTTCGGGAGAACATCTGCACCTTAACACAACATAAACACAACAAAACAAATACCTTCTGGGTATTTGTTTTGTTGATTCTTCCCATGCAGCCCTGACTCTTCCGGGCTACATTATACACCCCTGCTACCACCAAACCCGCCCCCACCCCAACCCTGCTCCCTCACACATCACCCCCCTCTCCCCCTCTGTGCGTCGGTTGAGGTGGGCGGGGTTTGGTAGCGGGGGGTGTATAATGTAACCTGGAAGAGTTAGGGCTGCATGGGATTCTGGGTATTTGTTCTGTTGTGTTTATGTTGTGTTACGGTGCAGATGTTCTCCCGAAATGTGTTTGTCATTCTTGTTTGGTGCGGGTTCACAGTGTGGCGCATTATTAGTAAGAGTGTTAAAGTTTTTTTTATACCGCCACCGTCAGTGTAACCTGTGTGGCTGTTGACCAAGTATGCCTTGCTGTCACCTACGTTAGCAAGCAGAAGCCTCATACAACGTGTGACTGATCCGGCATGCTGTTGGAAGTGGGTGCTAAATGCTGTACCATCACGGCACGCATGACGCTGTCAAGCGCCATTCATATAAAATCCGCGGGCCGCACCAACATTAAATTTTCATATTAAGGTCTGAGACCCTTGCTTGGTTATTAATACATAGCACAAAGCAAAACAAAACTTTGTATGCAGTGTTATTTCATATTAAATTTCAAAAAAAAATTGTGGCTCCCATTGTTTTCTTTAATTTGTGAAACTGGTCAAAATGGCTCTTTGACTGGTAAAGGTTGCCGACCCCTGACATATACGTACAGTAGCCAACAGCATTTCACCAGCTACACCTGCACAATGAGAGGACGTTCGGTATAAGATACCAAACCTATGCACTCCCAACAGGTGTAAAAGAAAGTGCATCTCTATCCTCCTACAAAACGGCACTAAAAGAACACCTCCAGGCAACTACAACCCGAGCCTAACCCCCTCCCCCCACCACATCCCACCTCCCCGGATTGTAAATAATCAAATGTATATACTTCTTCTTATGCTTTCTGAGCTCACTATGTTCACCGCTCGCTGTACATATCCTACCAAGTCAGACCTACACTGTTACAATGTCCATTTCTCAGATGATATATTTGCTGATGACTGAAGTGCTGATATCAACCAAACCTAACCCCTCCGCCCCAACCCCCTCCACATCCCACCCTCCCGGATTGTAAATAATTCAATGTATATACTCTGATGATTAACTTGTGTGATGACTGTATTATGCTGATAGTATATATTTGTACCATGAATTGATTAACGTGGACTTAAACAAGTTGAAAAACTTATTCGGGTGTTACCATTTAGTGGTCAATTGTACAGAATATGTACTGTACTGTGCAATCTCCTAATAAAAGTTTCAATCAATCAATCAATCAAAGCAGATAAGCAGTAAGTGAAGTAAATATTAATAACACAGACTACAAATAAAGCAATACAAATAGCACTATTAATAATGAAAAAATAATTACTAGGGATGTCCGATAATGGCTTTTTTGCCAATATCCGATATTCCGATATTGTCCAACTCTTAATTACCGATACCGATATATACAGTCGTGGAATTAACACATTATTATGCCTAATTTGGACAACCAGGTATGGTGAAGATAAGGTCCTTTTTAAGAAAAATTTATAAAATAAAATAAGATAAATAAATTAAAAACTTTCTTGAATAAAAAAGAAAGTAAAACAATATAAAAACAGTTGCATAGAAACTAGTAATTAATGAAAATTAGTAAAATTAACTGTTAAAGGTTAGTACTATTAGTGGACCAGCAGCACGCACAATCATGTGTGCTTACGGACTGTATCCCTTGCAGACTGTATTGATATATATTGATATATAATGTAGGAACCAGAATATTAATAACAGAAAGAAACAACCCTTTTGTGTGAATGAGTGTAAATGGGGGAGGGAGGTTTTTTGGGTTGGTGCACTAATTGTAAGTGTATCTTGTGTTTTTTATGTTGATTTAATTAAAAAAAAATTAAAAACGATACCGATAATTAAAAAAACGATACCGATAATTTCCGATATTACATTTTAAAAGCATTTAACATCTCTAATAATTACCTCTATTATCAACAATACAAGTGTTTCAAATGCAACAATACATATATGTAATGACAACTTGAATTACAAAAGAAAGCAGATGTATTCACTATGTAAAGCGCTTTGAGTCACTAGAGAAAAGCGCTATATAAATATAACTCACTTCACTTCAGATAAATGGAAGGGAAGAAAGAAGCGGACTGTATTAACCTTGTAGATTGTTGTAGTATCAATAGGTTAAGCTTTGTCAGTGTGCCGTGTTTTACCCAGTTTCCCCTGGGGGGACAGCGTTAATATATGTTTGATGAAGCGTGATTATATGCATTAGTGTATGTATGCATATGTGCTTGTATAAGTACCGTATTTTTCGGACTATAAGTCGCTCCGGAGTATAAGTCGCACCAGCCGAAAATGTACAATAAAGAAGGAAAAAAACATATATAAGTCGCACTGGAGTATAAGTCGCATTTTTGGGGGAAATGTATTTGATAAAACCCAACACCAAGAATAGACATTTGAAAGGCAATTTAAAATAGATAAAGAATAGTGAACAACAGGCTGAATAAGTGTACGTTATATGACGCATAAATGACCAACTGAGAACGTGCCTGGTATGTTAACGTAACATATTATGGTAAGAGTCATTCAAATAACTATAACATATAGAACATGCTATACGTTTACCAAACAATCTGTCACTCCTAATCGCTAAATCCCATGAAATCTTATACGTCTAGTCTCTTACGTGAATGAGCTAAATAATATTTGTTGATATTTTACGGTAATGTGTTAATAATTTCACACATAAGTCGCTCCTGAGTATAAGTCGCACCCCCGGCCAAACTATGAAAAAAACTGCGACTTATAGTCCGAAAAATACGGTAAATGTATATTTGTACAGTGAATGTGCGTATAGGATGTATGAACCGTGTGTGTGTTTGTATGTACTGTATTTGTGGATGTATGTGGGAATGTATGTACCTCTGTATGTAGGTAGGTACCAATGTGTGCGCGAATGTAAGTATGAATGAATGTACTCATGTATGTATATATATATACAAACCCCGTTTCCATATGAGTTGGGAAATTGTGTTAGATGTAAATATAAACTGAATACAATGATTTGCAAATCCTTTTCAACCCATATTCAGTTGAATGCACTACAAAGACAAGATATTTGATGTTCAAACTCATAAACTTTATTTTATTTTTTGCAAATAATAATTAACTTAGAATTTCATGGCTGCAACACGTGCCAAAGGGCATGTTCACCACTGTGTTACATCACCTTTTCTTTTAACAACACTCAATAAACAATTGGGAACTGCGGAAACTAATTGTTGAAGCTTTGAAAGTGGAATTCTTTCCCATTCTTGTTTTATGTAGAGCTTCAGTCGTTCAACAGTCCGGGGTCTCCGCTGTCGTATTTTACGCTTCATAATGCACCACACATTTTCGATGGGAGACAGGTCTGGACTGCAGGCGGGCCAGGAAAGTACCCGCACTCTTTTTTTTTACGAAGTTAATGATTATTTGCAAAAAAAAAAAAAAAAATGTTTATCAGTTTGAACATCAAATATGTTGTCTTTGTAGCATATTCAACTGAATATGGGTTGAAAATGATTTGCAAATCATTGTATTCCGTTTATATTTACATCTAACACAATTTCCCAACTCATATGGAAACGGGGTTTGTATGTATGAATAATTGTGTTTATGTGAGCATGTATGTATGTACAATTTATTTGTGCGGCCGCCAATCAACTTGCACTGAGCCTAGTCTATAAAATTCGCTACACCTCCCTACGCACGGCCCCAGCCACCCAGAGAGCCCAACCCAAAGCAGCAGGCGCGGTGCCCAGGGAACAAGGCACCCCCGGCCCTGCGCAGTCAGGCTGGCCAGCGACAGAAACCACATCGTGCCGCCCGGCAGGGCCAGTGGCAGATCATAGACAGACGTGCCCGGTAGACGACAAGGCACGGGAGAAGCAGGGGACAGCCAGTCCCCAAGCCAGTGAGAAACCACACCCCAGGGGGGAAAAAAGGTGGGACGGGAAGACCGCCCCGCCCCACCATCAACCGGGGCCCCACAAGTCCAACCCCGCCTCCAGGACAGCATGGCAGGGCCTGCACCAGGCCTGCCCACCCAAGCACCGCCCAGCACAGGGCCACGGGAACCACCCACCCCAACTACAGGGACCCCAAGGATGGAGATGGAACATCCAGCAACTGCCCTGGTGGATCCTCCCCCCGAGGAAAGAAGAAAAAGAAGACCAAAAAAAAGATTTTACAGACATGCTGCTAACACACCAGCTTGGCCGCCTTGCAACACTGCAGAATACCATGCAGTGCACAGCGCTGCCACGATAGACGCTGAGGCCAGACCCAGCAGGCCCCAACCAAGACGGGCATCCGGAAAAAAAAAATCCTCTTATCTACTACAAACACACTTTACTTCCTGCTTCGGGTGTTTCCACGCCCCCACCTTGTCAGCCCCGCGCTGCGCAGACCATTCTGAGAGATGTCGTTTATTTTCAGACCTAAAGCGCCAGAAAAAAAATCTACACACCAAGTTTTTGTTTGATACGGTCATGCGTCACGGCATTATTGTGAAAACTTTAAAACCGCAATACCACGGTATCTACAATACTGTTACACCCCCTACTAGCTTGTGTGCTTAGCTGTTGTGTAGCTGCTAGCTCCTAGTAGCCTATAACCACCTTTTGTAAATGAGTACTAAAATACCAAAAAATAAATAAAAAACAATGTTCTTATTGGGGGACATTTAGATGTTAATACGCTGCAGGACTGCTTGTATCAGAGATTTTAAGTGCAAAAATTAAATTCACAAGACAATATAATCTGATACTAGCTTTCTTGGTTTCAGAGAATAGATTTTACATATAAATGTCTATAGT
Source organism: Nerophis lumbriciformis (assembly GCF_033978685.3). Classification (NCBI taxonomy): domain Eukaryota; kingdom Metazoa; phylum Chordata; class Actinopteri; order Syngnathiformes; family Syngnathidae; genus Nerophis; species Nerophis lumbriciformis. The sequence goes on along the minus strand of NC_084571.2, from coordinate 29,231,896 downwards.
AGGGTTGTACGGTATAACGGTATTAGTATAGTACTGCGATACTAATGAATCATATTCGGTACTATAAGGCCTCTAAAAAGTGCCGGTCCCCCACCCCCGCCACCCCGTCGTCACGTCCTGTCATTGCTGGTTTACGAGCAGACGAGCATGTTCGGCAGCGCACAATCACAGAGTACTTACAAGCAGACACAGTGTGTAGACAGAAAAGGGAGAACGGACGCATTTTGGCTTAAAAACTAAAGATAAAGGTGAAGTTATAACACTGAAACGCCCTCAGGAAGAGATGCTTTAAGACATGGCTAGCTAGCTAGCGGTTAACATCCATCCACAGTCTGCAGTGTTGTAGCTACTTCTAAATCACTAATCCTGGTCTCCATGGCGACAAATAAAGTACGTTTTTTACAAGTATCATCCCTGCAGGACGAGGAATAGCTAAACATGCTTCACTACACACCGTAGCTCACCGGCGTCACAATGTAAACAAATGCCATTGGTGGATCTACACCTGACATCCACTGTAATGATACCAAGTACAGGAGCGTATCTAGTCGTGCTACTATGATTCAATCGATATTTTTTAGCATCACAAAATCTTTTTTCGTTTTTTTTTTTTTAAATGTATATTATGTTTATAAACTCAGGAAATATGTCCCTGGTGTGATCCTGTAACTACTTGGTATCGGATTGATACCCAAATGTGTGGTATCATCCAAAACTAATGTAAAGTATCAAACAACAGAAGAATAAGTGATTATTACTAGAGATGTCCGATAATATCGGACTGCCGATGTTATCGGCCGATAAATGCTTTAAAATGTAATATCGGAAATTATCGGTATCGGTTTCAATACGTAAAATGTATGACTTTTTAAAACGCCGCTGTAGGGAGTGGTACACGGACGTAGGGAGAAGTACAGAGCGCCAATAAACCTTAAAGGCACTGCCTTTGCGTGCCGGCCCAATCACATAATAATCTACGGCTTTTCATGGTCAACAGCCATACAGGTCACACTGAGGGTGGCCGTATGAACAACTTTAACACTGTTACAAATATGCGCCACACTGTGAACCCACACCAAACAAGAATGACAAACACATTTCGGGAGAACATCCGCACCGTAACACAACAGAACAAATACCCAGAACCCCTTGCAGCACTAACTCTTCCGGGACGCTACAATATACACCCCCTGCTTCCCCCCCCCCCCCCACCTCCTCTCTGAGAGAGCATGTCCCAAATTCCAAGCTGCTGTTTTGAGGCATGGTAAAAAAAATAATGCACTTTGTGACTTCAATAATAAATATGGCAGTGCCATGTTGGCATTTTTTTTCCATAACTTGAGTTGATATATTTTGGAAAACCTTGTTACATTGTTTAATGCATCCAGCGGGGCATCACAACAAAATTAGGCATAATAATGTGTTAATTCCACGACTGTATATATCGGTATCGGTTGATATTGGTAATCAAGAGTTGGACAATATCGGAATATCGGCAAAAAAAGCCAGTATCGGACATCTCTAATTATTACATTTTAACAGAAGTGTAGATAGAACATGTTAAAAGAGAAAGTAAGCAGAAATTAACAGTAAATGAATAAGTAGATTAATAATTCATTTTCTACCACTTAGAATGATAAATGACACAATATGTTACTGCATATGTCAGCAGACTAAATTAGGAGTCTTTGTTTGTTTACTTACTACTAAAAGAAAAGTTGTCTTGTATGTTCACTATTTTATTTAAGGACAAACTTGCAATAAGAAACATGTTTAATGCACCCTAAGATTTTTTTGTTACAATAAAGCCAATAATGCAATTTTTTGTGGTCCCCTTTATTTAGAAAAGCATCGAAAAGAACAGAAAAGTATCTAAATACATTTTTGTACCGGTTAGATTTATTAGAAGTTCAACTTTGTAAAACACTGTATTAAATGTTGGCTTGGACTGCCTTTCATTTTACGCTTCTTGTGCACGTGCACGTGCACGCTCCCACCCACAGCAGTCATTTTCCCCATCAAAAAAACAAAAAAACAGATGCAATGGCCGTTGTGCTGCCCTTAAGCAGGTTAGCAAGACCATAAATCAGTCCAATCGCCGTCCTTTTTCCTCCGTGCGAGCACATAGAAGAGGCGCGTTCTGATGATTTGAACCAGGAAGAGGGTGAGGGTGAGGGCGCCCTCTAAGCATCTACCTAATCGTGACATACAGCGGTTTTAAAAAGTGGCAGTTGGGTAGTTTTCATGTACCGTATTTTTCGGACTATAAGTTGCAGTTTTTTTCATAGTTAAATAGGCTCCAGTGCGACTTATATATGTTTTTTTCCTTCTTTATTATGCATTTTCGGCAGGTGCGACTTATACTCCGAAAAATACGGTAATTGTGCAAAAAAAAAAAAAAAAAAAAAAAAACTTTGCATTGGGACACATTAGTGGCTCTAATTAGCTCATGCAGGAGAACCTAATAAAGTCTCGAGTTTAAGGGAATTTGGATTGAAACTGGTTACTTTGCAAAAACCGTAAACCTTAAAGGGGAACATTATCACAATTTCAGAAGGGTTAAAACCATTAAAAATCAGTTCCCAGTGGCTTATTTTATTTTTCGAAGTTTTTTTCAAAATTTTACCCATCACGCAATATCCCTAAAAAAAGCTTCAAAGTGCCTGATTTTAACCATCGTTATATACACCCGTCCATTTTCCTGTGACGTCACACAGTGATGCCAACACAAACAAACATGGCGCATAGAACAGCAAGCTATAGCGACATTAGCTCGGATTCAGACTCGGATTTCAGCGGCTTAAGCGATTCAACAGATTACGCATGTATTGAAACGGATGGTTGTAGTGTGGAGGCAGGTAGCGAAAACGAAATTGAAGAAGAAACTGAAGCTATTGAGCCATATCGGTTTGAACCGTATGCAAGCGAAAACGACGAAAACGACACGACAGCCAGCGACACGGGAGAAAGCGAGGACGAATTCGGCGATCGCCTTCTAACCAACGATTGATATGTGTTTGTTTGGCATTAAAGGAAACTAACAACTATGAACTAGGTTTACAGCATATAAAATACATTTGGCAACAACATGCACTTTGAGAGTGCAGACAGCCCAGTTTTCATCAATTAATATATTCTGTAGACATACCCTCATGTCAGCAGGCCAGGGAAACTAGGGTCGATATTCTTCTCTTGATCATCTTCGGTGGCATAAGGGACGGTGTGAGCCAAGGCATCCAGGGGGTTTAGCTCGCTCGTCTGCGGGAACAAACTGCCGCCATTGCTTGCCGTGCTACCGAGGCCCTTTGTCCCTGAATTGCTCACACACTCCGGCAGATTCAATGGGGGTCTGGCGGCAGATTTATTTGACTTTATCGTTGGAAATGCATCTGCTTTGAGTGTCGCAGGATATCCACACATTCTTGCCATCTCTGTCGTAGCATAGCTTTCGTCGGTAAAGTGTGCGGAGCAAACCTCCAATTTCTTGCCACTTTCGCATCTTTGGGCCACTGGTGCAACTTGAATCCGTCCCTGTTCGTGTTGTTACACCCTCCGACAACACACCGACGAGGCATGATGTCTCCAAGGTACAGAAAACAGTACGTTGTGACGTCATCGCTCCGAGAGCGAATAATAGAAAGGCGTTTAATTCGCCAAAATTCACCCATTTAGAGTTCGGAAATCGGTTAAAAAAATATATGGTCTTTTTTCTGCAACATCAAGGTATATATTGACGCTTACATAGGTCTGGTGATAATGTTCCCCTTTAAAAGCTGTCAAATTTGAAATAACTTGATAATTCAGCAGTGTCAACTCCTGACAAGGCCAATTAAAAACGACTTTGTCTTTGCCGTTTTCTTTTCTGCCTTTCTGTTACACAATTCCTCGCTCCGCACCCAAACTGAAAAGGTTTTTTTTTTTTCCTGGGGACTGCTTAACGATGTCGAGGAGTGATTATGTAATAGTGCCAAGTAAGCAACTATAACAAACAAACAACTCTATTACGTTTCACTGGGTGTTGTGTTTTGGTTCTCACTACATCAGGAGAACTAATAGAGTGTCCACTTTAAAGCAGGGATATTCAATCAAATAGTTTTAGGGGCCACATTTCCAGAAAGCTAAAGGACCGGGGGACCGGACTTCTCCCTTCACTATTATTCTTATTTTGTATATTACAGAGAACCAGAGTCCGTTACAGTAGACATTGGATGTTGGTCCCTTTGAGGACTATTCGGGCTGTCTTCAAATAGTCGGAGATTCGATTCAGATGAGTCTGATTCGATAATCAACATGTCAACGAATCGTCTGATAATCATACAAAACCCAAAACCAGTGAAGTTGGCACGTTGTGTAAATGGTAAATAAAAACAGAATACAATGATTCGCTAATTCTTTTCAACCTATATTAAATTGAATGGAAAGCAAAGACAAGATACTAAATGCTCAAACAGGAAAATGTTATGTTTTTGCAAATATTAGCTCATTTGGAATTTGATGCATGCAACATGTTTCAAAAAAGCTGGCACAAGTGGCAAAAAAGACTGAGAAAGTTGAGGATTGCTCATCAAACACTTATTTGGAACATCCCACAGGTGAACAGGCTAATTGGGAACAGGTGGGTGCCATGATTGGGTATAAAAGAAGCTTCCATGAAATACTCAGTCATTCACAAACAAGGATGGGGTGAGGGGTCACCACTTTGTGAACAAATGCGTGAGAAAATTGTCTAAGAATAACATTTCTCAACCAGCAGGATTTTAGGGATTTCACCATCTACGGTCCGTAATATCATCAAAAGGTTCAGAGAATCTGGAGAAATCCCATCGCGTAAGCAGCAACATTGGATGCCCGTGATCTTCGATCCCTCAGGCGGTACTGCATCAAAAATCGACATCAGTGTGTAAAGGATATCACCACATGGGCTCAGGAACCATACTTGCCAACCCTCCCGAATTTTCCGGGAGACTCCCGAAATTCAGCGCCTCTCCCAAATATTCTCCCGAAAATCTCCCGATTTTCAGCCGGAGCTGGAGGCCACGCCCCCTCCAGCTCCATGCGACCTGAGTGAGGACAGCCTTTTTTCATGAAGGGAGGACAACAGGGTGACAAGAACTAAATCATCCAGACTAGAGATAAATTGTATTATTATGTTTATCTTACCTACAAATAAATATATATATATTAATTAAAAAAAACAAAAGCATTTTTACTATATTTTGCTAAAAACATCAAAATGAATTGTATTTTTATTTGTATTTTTTCTGACTCCTTATTACATCCAGTCATAGAATTATACATTAAAATAAACATATTTGAAATAATTAATTTTAAATGATCATAATAATTCATTTAAAATGACCATATTTAATTATTAAAATAATTGCTTGTTTGTCAACAACTTTAGCATTTTATTCATTAAATCTTGAGGCTCTCAGAAGCCAAGTTATGTTATATTCCTTAATATTTATTTATGCAAGTTTGAAGTATCAATTATCTAAACACAGTTTTGTTTGCATATTTTCAGGATGTAAATATATATATATATTAGAGATGCGCGGATAGGCAATTATTTCATCCGCCATCCACCCGATGTAACATTTGATCAGAACCGCATCCGCCCGCACCCGCCCGTTGTTATATATCTAATATAGACGATGCAAGGCATTAGTGAGGTTATAAAGCTTTTGCCTGTTAAAGAAAGGAGACTGATCCAATGCAGTGCAGACATTCGCGTGCCACGCTGTCACGACCCAGACGCACACCAGTGCGCAATCATATGGGAGCCGCGCTGAGCGCACCTCCAAGCGCGTCTCGCTGCCGGCGACGGCATTTTCAGGGCTAGTTGATTTGGCAGGTGGGTTGTTACACACTCCTTAGCGGGTTCCGACTTCCATGGCCACCGTCCAGCTGCTGTCTATATCAACCAGGGTGAGCCCCACCCCTTTCGTGAGCGCACTGTGCGCGGAGTGACCCCTGTTACGCGCCCCCGGCAATGGGGGTGGCGGGCAGGTAAGCTGCGCGGGCGGAGCGCGCGGAGTGACCCCTGTTACGAGCCCCCGGCCACGGGGGTGGCGGGCAGGTAAGCTGCTTACCTGCTGCGCGTGACGCCGGCCGCGGCGAAGGCGGACGAGGCGGGGTGTCGGTGCGGTGGGCGCGGTGATGACCCTGGACGTGCGTCGGGCCCTTCTCGCGGATCGCCTCAGCTACGGCTCCCAGTGGGGCCCTCTCGGGGGAAGGGGCCTCGGTCCCGGACCCCGGCGAGGCGTCCCTTCTCCGCTCCGTAAAAGTGTCCATCTCTTTTTTTTTTTTCTTCTGTTGTGGCATATGCAGCAGGTGCCTGCTCGTTTTTCGTATGTGGGTAACAACATTTAACTATGTATATATATTTCCGAATTGGTTTAACTGCCACCCGCCTGAATCTATTTAAAATCTAATTTTTTTTTATTTCAACCACCCGACCCGACCCGACCCGCGGATAAAATCTAATTTTTTTTTATTTCATCCGCCCGATCCGCGGATAATCCGCGGACTCCGCAGTTGTGCCCGCAAACCGCGCATCTCTAATATATATATATATATATATATATATATATATATATATATATATATATATATATATATATATATATATATATATATATATATATATATATATATATATATATATATATATATATATATTATGAAATGCTTGACTTGGTGAATTCTAGCTGTCAATATACTCCCCCCCCTCTTAACCACGCCCCCACTGTCGGTAACTACAGTTGGTCGCTACATCTGTAAGTGCAAGTTAAAACTCTACTATGCAAAGCCAAAGTCATTTATCAACAACACCCAGAAACGCCACCAGCTTTGCTGGGCCCGAGCTCATCTAAGATGTACTGATGCAAAGTGTAAAAGTGTTCTGTGGTCTGACGAGTCCACATTTCAAATAGTTTTTGGAAACTGTGGACGTCGTGTCCCCCGGACCAAAGAGGAAAAGAACCATCCGGATTGTTATAGGCGCAAAGTTGAAAAGCCAGCATCTGTGATGGTATGGGGGGTGTATTAGTGCCCAAGGCATGGGTAACTTACACATCTGTGAAGGCCCATTAATGCTGAAAGGTACATACAGGTTTTGGAGCAACATATGTTGCCATCCAAGCAACGTTATCATGGACGCCCCTGCTTATTTCAGCAAGACAATGCCAAACCACGTGTTAAAACAGTGTGGCTTCATAGTAAAAGAGTGCGGGTACTAGACTGGCCTGCCTGTAGTCCAGACATGTCTCCCATTGAAAATGTTTGGCGCATTATGAAGCCAAAAAATACCACAACGGAGACCCCCGGACTGTTGAACAACGTAAGCTGTACATCAAGCAAGAATGGGAAAGAATTCCACCTGAGAAGCTTCAAAAATTGGTCTCTTCAGTTCGAGTGTTAAAAGGAAAGGCCATGTAACACAGTGGTGAACATGCCCTTTCCCAACTACTTTGGCACGTGTTGCAGCCATGAAATTCTAAGTTAATTATTATTTGCAAAAAAAAAAAAAGAAGTTTATGAGTTTAAACATCAAATACCTTGTCTTTGTAGTGCATTCAATTGAATATGGGTTGAAAAGGATTTGCAAATCATTGTATTCCGTTTATATTTACATCTAACACAATTTCCCAACTCATATGGAAACGGGGTTTATACATGCGATGGTGAAGTATTGATCTGCAGAAAGGCAAGTGCATCAATAAGAGACATGAAGGTTTAAGAGGGACAGCGTGACTCTTGTAAATCCTCTCCGAAGCCCAGGGGCAGCTCAGGCACAGGGATGGTAAATTTGTAAAGTGATACTTCATCAGCGCCACTTTGGGGATTTCAGGTTACGGTTCTGATGAATGGAGCGAGACAGGCTCGACAGCAAGACAGGGAAACGGGTCGACTCGGGCCAGAACTAGAACTGGATGAGTGAGAAGTTGGATAAAAGCGGAGAGCAGAAGGAGGCTAATCTGCCCCGGAATCATCAGCGCCTGTGCTGCCTGCTTTGTATTCCTGCCAGAGCATCTGGGGAATGAAAATCAGAGTCGATAAGGGGAGAACGTAAGAGGGAAGCATTGGGAGGCAAAAAGGAAAACTATTACCGCTTCTGCCAGCGCCTCGCAAGCGCCGCCAAGCTCATTTCCTCCAAAAGCGGCGCTCTTTGTTCTCAGAGGCATTTTAGGGAACGCTCGAATATTCCCGCTCGGCGACGTTTGTGAGAGAGCACAAAGGCCAGGAAGTTGTTGTCAACCAGGTGACCTGAAAGCAGCCAAACAAACCTCAAGGCGCCCATGGATTTCAGAATAAAAGGATATATTTCCTCCCCTTCTGGAAGGAAACATCTTTTGTCCACCAATTGTCTAGTTGTGCCCTTTGGTACCGTACCACTGAGGCTGGTACAACAATTTAGTTGACATAGGTCAGGGGTCGGCAACCCAAAATGTTGAAAGAGCCATATTGGACCAAAAATACAAAAACAAATCTGTCTGGAGCCGCAACAAATGAAAATCCATATTACATACAGATAGTGTGTCATGAGATATACATTGAATTGAGATGACTTAAAGGAAACTAAATGACCTCAAATATAGCTACAAATTAGGCATAATGATGCAATATGTACATATAGCTAGCCTAAATAGCATGTTAGCATCGATTAGCTTGCAGTCACCTTTGTGTATTCACGCACAACGTTAAAAGTTTGGTGGACAAAATGAGACAGAAAAAGAAGTGGCATAAAACACGTCCTCGAAAGTCGGAGAAAGTTATACATGTAAACAAACTACGGTGAGTTCAAGGACCGCCAAAATTAGTAGGACAAAACGGCGCTCGCCAAATACTTGAGTCAGTGAAGCATGTTTAATATAAACAGTGTGCTTTATAACAATTAGGGAGGTTTGTGTCATGTTTGTCCTCCTACAGAAACCATATTAAAACAAAAAAGAGAGCCACTAGGGGCGGCGCTAAAGAGCCGCATGCGGCTCTAAAGCCGCGGGATGCCGACCCCTGACATAGGTCAACCAAAAGACGTACCGTATTTTTCGGAGTATAAGTCGCACCGGAGTATAAGTCGCACCTGCCGAAAATGCATAATAAAGAAGGAAAAAAACATATATAAGTCGCATTTTTGGGGGAATGTATTTGATAAAAGCCAACACCAAGAATAGACATTATAAAGGCAATTTAAAATAAATAAAGAATAGTGAACAACAGGCTGAATAAGTGTACGTTATATGACGCATAAATAAGAACGTGCCTGGTATGTTAACGTAACATATTATGGTAAGAGTCATTCAAATAACAATAACATATAGAACATGCTATACGTTTACCAAACAATCTGTCACTCCTAATCGCTAAATCCCATGAAATCTTATACGTCTAGTCTCTTACGTGAATGAGCTAAATAATATTATTTGATATTTTACGGTAATGTGTTAATTTCACACATAAGTCGCTACTGAGTACAAACTATGAAAAAAACTGCGAGTTATAGTCTGAAAAATACGGTAGGTTTTCTTTCTTTGTGTTCATAATCAGTTTGGAGTGTAGCCACCTATAATTATTGCATTAATGGAATAGATGAGAGATCACGATATGTCACAGGGTAAGCTTTGCGTTAATGACGTGACCCCAGGATGCAGGGACGGAGAGGTGGTGTGCAGATAAAGATAATATCGTAATTAGAGATGTCCGATAATATTGGACTGCCGATATAATCGGCCGATAAATGCTTTAAAATGTGATATCGGGAAATTATCGGTATCGGTTTCAATATGTAAAATGTATGACTTTTTAAAACACCGCTGTACGGAGTGGTACACGGACGTAGGGAGAAGTACAGAGCGCCAATAAACATTAAAGGCACTGCCTTTGCTTGCCGGCCCAATCACATAATATTTACGGCTTTTCACTCGCACAAGTGAATGCAAGGCATACTTTGTCAACAGCCATACAGGTCACACTGAGGGTGTCCGTATAAACAACTTTAACACTGTTACAAATATGCGCCACACTGTGAACCCACACCAAACAAGAATGACAAACACATTTCGGGAGAACATCCGCACCGCAACACAACATAAACACAACAGAACAAATACCCAGAACCCGCCCCGGCTTTTTTGCCGATATTCCGATATTGTCCAACTCTTAATTACCGATTCCGATATCAACCGATACCGATATATACAGTCGTGGAATTAACACAATATTATGCCTAATTTTGTTGTGATGCCCCGCTGGATGCATTAAACAATGTAACAAGGTTTTCCAAAATAAATCAACTCAAGTTATGGAAAAAAATGCCAACATGGCACTGCCATATTTATTATTGAAGTCACAAAGTGCATTATTTTTTTTTTTAACATGCCTCAAAACAGCAGCTTGGAATTTGGGACATGCTCTCCCTGAGAGAGCATGAGGAGGTTGAGGTGGGCGGGGTTGGGGGGGCGGGGTTGAGTTGGGTAGGGGGTAGCGGGGGGTGTATATTGTAGCGTGCCGGAATAGTTAGTGCTGCAAGGGGTTCTGGGTATTTGTTCTGTTGTGTTTATGTTGTGTTACGGTGCGGATGTGTTTGTCATTCTTGTTTGGTGTGGGTTCACAGTGTGGCGCATATTTGTAACAGTGTTCAAGTTGTTTATACGGCCACCCTCAGTGTGACCTGTATGGCTGTTGACCAAGTATGCGTTGCATTCACATGTGTGTGTGTTAAAAGCCGCATATATTATGTGATTGGGCCGGCACGCATAGGCAGTGCCTTTAAGGTTTAATTTACCTTTGATTTGAGGCCCATTTGTCTCCTAGGGATTGGGTCCATCAGTATAAATGACTAAACATCAAGTCAAAACTCTGACAAGGTAATGAATCCCAGTTGATTGCTTAATGATACATTTAGACATGACGCATTCAGCGCTGAAAGGGAGCTAAACAAGAAGAAAAATGTCCTTAGTGATGTTACGATAGTCACGCATTAGTTGTCTTGTCATCAAGAATGTACCCCTCGGAGGTGCAGCGTGGGTCTTTGATAAACGTATGCAATATTTTAACTGGTTCGTCATTAACGACCTTGAGATCTTTACTGGGGCGAGCGAGACGAGTCTCCCGAGCGGAAAGACAACATTTGATTTCAGAAACGCTGATCAGATAAGACATCGCACGGCGCTGTATCTTAATGAGTCGTCTCGGATGGCATTGCACGCGGGCCAGCTGTGGCAGGGGGGCATCCTGCTGGGAGGGCAAGGACACTGCATGGAGGGCGGAAGAAAAAAATATTTTCAAGCACAAACCAAAGAAGCCGAGCTCTGTCAATGTGTTAATATTTAACGGATTTACTCCCAAATGCGGCTCCCGGAAGGGTCAATTACTTCTAGAAATGCCCAGGAAAAAAACATGGAGAGAGCGGCGCCGTCCGTCTGCCGTGAAACATTGCGTCATCGGCAGCCAATCACACGGTGGAACTGGTGGGTCTTTGTGCGGCGTCGGGAGGAGGAGCAGGTGCGCCGCCAGGCATTGATGACAATGACGACTGCACAAACACGCCGGTGTCTAATGGGGTGCACGCCGAGCGTCTACCAGTGACCTGCCTTTAAACAAAAAGGTGGGGGACACGGTACGGTTTATTTGAGGTGAGGTGTTTGCATGCTAGATAAATGGGAGGCAAACAAGAAAAGGAGGACTGGCTTTTAATTGCTGTCGGCTAAATTGACGAGGTTCAAATTAAATATTATCATATTAGGCATATACTGGCTCACTTGCACTGGCTTCCTGTGCATTTAAAGGCCTGCTGAAACCCACACACAGTCTGATAGTTTATATATCAATGATGAAATCTTAACATTGCAACACATGCCGATACGGCCGGGTTAGCTTACTAAAGTGCAATTTTAAATTTCGCGCGAATATCCTGCTGAAAACGTCTCGGTATGATGACGTCTGCGCGTGACGTCACGGATTGTGGAGGACATTTTGGGACAGCATGGTGGTCAGCTATTAAGTCGTCTGTTTTTCATCGCAAAATTCCACGGTATTCTGGACATCTGTGTTGGTGAATCTTTTGCAATTTGTTCAATGAACAATGGAGACAGCAAAGAAGAAAGCTGTAGGTGGGAAGCGGTGTATTGCTGCAGGTGTTGTGCTGGATAACGCACCCCCGCCGTAGAATGCACCCCCTGACTGTTGTGCCGGATAACACAGCCGGTGTTTCATTGTTTACATTCCCGGAAGATGACAGTCAAGCTTTACCATTGGCCTGTGGAGAACTGGGACAACAGAGACTCTTACCAGGAGGACTTTGAGTTGGATGCGCAGACACGGTACCGTGAGTACGCATGCAGCTGCGGCTTCCAAACATTTGATCGCTTGCCCGTACATGCGTGCCGCTATGTACATGTCACGTGGGGACTTTGGGGAAATATATGTGCTGTATGAACTTTGGGGAGGTGAACGGTACTTTGGGCTGTGGGATTGAGTGTGTTGTGCAGGTTATTGAGTTGTATTGGCGGGTTATATGGACGGGAGGGGAGAGGTGTTTGTTATGCGGGATTAATTTGTGGCATATTAATATAAGCCTGGTTGTGTTGTGGCTAATAGAGTATATATATGTCTTGTGTTTATTTACTGTTTTAGTCATTCCCAGCTGAATATCAGGTCCCACCCGCCTCTCACAGCATCTTCCCTATCTGAATCGCTCCCACTGCCCTCTAGTCCTTCACTCTCACTTTCCTCATCCAGAAATCTTTCATCTTCGCTCAAATTAATGGGGAAATCGTCGCTTTCTCGGTCCGAATCGCTCTCGCTGCTGGTGGCCATGATTGTAAACAATGTGGAGATGTGAGGAGCTCCACAACCTGTGACGTCACGCTACTTGTCTGCTACTTCCGGTACAGGCAAGGCTTTTTTTATCAGCGACCAAAAGTTGCGAACTTTATCGTCGATGTTCTCTACTAAATCCTTTCAGCAAAAATATGGCAATATCGCGAAATGATCAAGTATGACACATAGAATGGACCTGCTATCCCCGTTTAAATAAGAAAATCGCATTTCAGTAGGCCTTTAAGATGTGACTTTAAGGTTTTACTACTTACGTATAAAATACTACACGGTCTAGCTCCAGCCTATCTTGCCGATTGTATTGTATCATATGTCCCGGCAAGAAATCTGCGTTCAAAGAACTCAGATTTCTCAGAGCCCAAAAAAAGTCTGCGGGCTATAGAGTGTTTTCTATTCGGGCTCCAGTACTATGGAATGCCCTCCCGGTAACAGTTAGAGATGCTACCTCAATAGAAGCATTTAAGTCCCATCTTAAAACTCATTTGTATACTTTAGCCTTTAATTAGACCCCCTTTTTAGACCCTTGGATCTGCCGTTTCCGGTGGCCATGGATGAAGTGCTGGCTGTCCAGAGTCGGGACCCGGGGTGGACCGCTCGCCTGTGCATCGGTTGGGGACATCTCTGCGCTGCTGACCCGTCTCCGCTCAGGATGGTTTCCTGCTGGCCCCACTATGGACTGGACTCTCACTATTATGTTAGATCCACTATGGACTGGACTTTCACAATATTATGCTAGACCCACTCGACGTCCATTGCATCCGGTCTCCCCTGGAGGGGTGGGGGGGTCACCCACATCTGCGGTCCTCTCCAAGTTTTCTCATAGTCATTCACATTGACATCCCACTGGGTTGTGAGTTTTTCCTTGCCCTTATGTGGGCTCTGAACCGAGGATGTCGTTGTGGCTTGTGCAGCCCTTTGAGACACTTGTGATTTAGGGCTATATAAATAAACATTGATTGATTGATTGATTGAAATGACAGCCAATTTAGCATCAGCAGCTATGTCCGGCAAACTTTTACCGTATTTTCCGGACTACGAGGCGCACTCACAATCCTTTTTTTCCCCTCAAAACTCGACAGTGCGCCTAATGTAAGGAATAAGGTTGGTTGAGCTTACCCACCTCAAAGCTATTTTATTTGCTACATGGTGTAGTGATAAGTGGCACCAGTAGATGGCAGTCAAACATAAGAGATAAGTGTATATTGCCAATATGATGGCAATATTTCCCAAGTAAACACCACCAACATTTTATATGTTCCATTGAAAATATAGAACATTAGACACGGCGCTCAAAAACATATCAAAATGTTTCAGTACGACTTTGGTAAGCTATGAAGCCGCACCGCTTGAAGGATTGTCGGCGCATTCAACATACCAGTATTATTATGGTGTGTGTATAAGGTAAGATTGTCCTGGGCATGACGTTAAAGTGCACACAGCAGTGGAGGCTCCTCTATGGGGTCTTGGGGCACTAGGAGGTTAACCCCATTACTACTGTTACCCCAGGTGGCCCTTGGACAAGGCCTAGTACCTGACTGCCCCCTAGCCAGGGATACGGTGAAGACCTCAACGGCGGAGCAGGCGGAAGACCGTAGATGTAAGAACTACCACAACGGCTACGATGGCGGAAGAAGGCACCCCCACATCCATGTGGGCCCAGTTATGGGGAAATAACGACCCAAGACCTCAACGGTGGAACAGGCGGAGGATGATTGCTAACCCTATGGAGCGTCACAACGGCTGCGATGGCGGAAGAAGGCTGCAGCAGAAAAGGGTCCCCAGTCGTCTTGGACTCCATGCCAGTGGACCCTGACCCGTATCTGTCAAGGATTGTGTGGTGACTGTCTGTGCACCAGTCTCCCCACGTAAAACAAAGTCACGCACAGGCATCCTCCATAAAGGGATACCCCCCTTACCAGGAGGATCGTCATGCTCGCTTCGAGTGACCGCCGATGATGATGATGATAAGGTAAGACATTATCTGCCGTTTTGTTTCGCCATATTATGCAAAAGCAACTTTTCTTACCTTCTGGTACCTTCTGATCTGTATTTGGGATCTGCGTAAGTCTTGAAAATTTGCGCGCGTACGCCTTTGTAGTTCGTGCCGACGCCGTAGTCGATAAGCTTCTGGGACATTCATCCTCCGCTGTTGCCATTTCTAATATAAAGTAGTGTTACTTATTTCTGTCAGTAAACTCGCCATGAAAGCGCCAAAACATACCGGTGTAGTGAGTTTACATTATTCACCCAAGGAACTTTAGTTATTAGAGCGTTCCGGTTGGACGGTTTTTCACGGGACACATTTCCGGTGAGCACCGTGCGTAATGTTCTATATTTTCAATGGAACATATAACATTTTGGTGTTGTTTACTTGCGTCATATTGCAGTCTACACACGTATCTCTAATGTGTGACTGCCATCATATTGCAGTCGACACGTATCTCTTATGTGTGACTCCCATCTACTGCACTGCAAAAACTGAAATCTAAGTAAGATGAAATATCTCAAATAAGGGTGATATTTGCTTATTTTCTGTCTGATAAGATAATTCTTCTCACTAAGCAGATTTTATGTTAGAGTGTTTTACTTGTTTTAAGTGTTTTGGTCCTAAATGATCTCAGTAAGATATTACAGCTTGTTGCTGAGATTTTATGACCTATATTGAGTAAAAGATGCTTGAAACTAGAATATCAACTGTTGCAAAGCTGTGTCATCAACACTCACAAGTATAAAACTACTTTTTTAAAGTAATAATTTCTTTCTTCAAGCATGAAAAAAAAATTATGATGCCGAGCGCATATCATTATGTCAAGATAACGACACTAGCATTTACTTAATTTAAGAATATTTTTCAACATATTGAGCAAAAAGGTCTCTTTTTTTTCTACCAAGAAAAGTGCACTTGTTATTAGTGAGAATATACTTATTTTAAGGTATTTTTGGGTTCATTGAGGTTAGCAAATTTTACTTGTTTTGGAAAGTCTTGACAAGCCAAATTTTCTTGTTCTATTCATTTGTATACTCTAGCCTTTGAATAGCCCCCCTTTTTTTAGACCAGTTGATCTGCCGTTTCTTTTCTTTTCTCCTCTGCTCCCCCCTATCCCTTGTGGAAGGGGAGACACACAGATCCGGTGGCCATGGATGGGGTGCTGGCTGTCCGGGGTCGGGACCCGGGGTGGACCGCTCGCCTGTATATCGGTTGGGAACATCTCTGCGCTGCTGACCCGTCTCCGCTCGGGATGGTTTCCTGCTGACCCCACTGTGGACTGGACTCTTACTGTTATGCTGGATCCACTATGGACTGGACTCTCACAATATTATGTTAGACCCACTCGACATCCATTGCATTCGGTCTCCCTAGAGGGGGGGGGTTACCCACATATGCGGTCCTCTCCAAGGTTTCTCATAGTCATTCACATCGACGTCCCACTGGGGTGAGTTTTTCCTTGCCCTTATGTGGGCTATACCGAGGATGTCGTTGTGGCTTGTGCAGCCCTTTGAGACACTTGTGATTTAGGGCTATATAAATAAACATTGATTGATTGATTGATTGATATTGGCAGATAATTTTGCTTAGTTCAAATAAAATACCCAAAAAATTTTATTTATTTTTTCTTGTTTTTGAACACTGAATTTTTGCAGTGTGGTTGTTTCCGGATGAGGAGATGTTATGGATTGAAGTAAAGTCTGAATGTCATTAAAACAGTTAGCGCCATCTTTTGACACTTCTTCCACTCCCGTCCTTGCACGCTACACAGCTACAACAAAGATGACGGGGAGAAGACGCTGCCGAAGGTGAGCCACGTAAATAAGACCGCCCACATCTATGCAACATTTTTACCAAAGAACCACCATTACATGTTATGTTTTCAATTTATTAAAAAAATAAAATAATATGACTCCTTTAATGCGCCCTGTAATCCGGTGCGCCTAATACATGAAAAACAGATTACAAATAAACCTGTGGAGGGGGGCGTGGCCTGCGGACCTGCAGCGAAGTGGGGTGTGCCAGGATTGGCTTCGAGATCAGCGACAGGTACGTAGATGGCCCACCTGGGCGTGTTTATCTAATCACCTGTCGCTCTGTTAAAGGCAGCAGCGGGGAAGGAGAATGGAGTTGATGATTGAGCACGAGCACGAGCTAGACCGAGGAAAAAAGGACAATTGCTGAAAAGCAGAAAGACGATTTATTACAAAATAAAACATTGTTGTAACCCTGGAGGAGCCTGGCATGTCGGTCATTGGTGGTCCAAAGAACCCGGAAACGCAAGTCTTCGGCAGTGCGCCTTATAATTCGGTGCGCCCTATGGTACGGAAAATCCGGTAATTGGTTCCAATGTGCTCACACACACACTGATACAAAGACAATAACGTTTACAAGGTGTAATACATACAATATTTCCGCCCAAAGAGGCCAGGTGTGTTTTTAAGTGTCAGGCCTTAATTAGGGGTAAGGCATTTATTGTTGCAATACATGGGGGGTATTATGATGTATCAGTACTGTAAATGGTGTTGTATTTATAGCTTCTGAAGGCCACTAGCTTTTATTGTAGATGCCTCGAGGGAGGCATCTACAATAAATCTATATGGGCAGGCGTTGATGAGGGGTGCGGCTTTAATGCCGCGAGGCCTCATATGTCATAGTGAGGTATTACTTGATAGCGCCACCTGTTATTGCGTTTCTTAAAGGAGGTAGGTGGGGAGGCATCTGGGCAGGGGTTTATGAGAGGTAAGGCATTGGCATATTGAATGTATCAGATGTCATAGTGAAGGTAATTACAAGCTTCGAGGGGCTCTTGTCTTGAAAGAGGCACCTATTTGGACAGACAAATATTAGAGGTAAGGTGGTTATTGGAGGTATCACATCTTGTAGTAAGAGTAATACCAGTTATAGTTTTTGTTAAGTGGCGGGGGAAAAAAAGGGCCATTTATCTGGGCAAGTGATTATGAGAGGTAAGGTGTCGGATGTCATAGTAAAGATAATAACCTTGAAGGGTCACCATTGTATTGAAAGAGGAACTTATTTGGGCCGGTGATTATTAGAGGTATGGAATGTTTTTCTTGGACACGTTGAAGGTATCCGCCGTTATTGCACTTTTTAAGTATTTGGGCAGGCAATTATGAGAGGTCAGGCATTTACTGCCATGGCACAATGGAGGTGTCAGATGTCATAGCAAAAGGTAATGATAACCTTCAAGGAGCACCACTTGTTATTTGTGGTTTGCCTTGAAAAAGGCAGCGACAGTATATGGGCAGGCAATTATTAGAGGTATGGTGTGTGAATGTTGTCTGTCTATCTGTGTTGGCCCTGCGATGAGGTGGCGACTTCCGCCCGAATGCAGCCGAGATAGACTCCAGCAACCCCCGCGACCCCGAAAGGGACAAACGGTAGAAAATGGATGGATGGTGTTTATTGCCGCAATATATTAGAGGTAGGATGTTGTTGTAGTAAAAGTCATACTAAATAGCAACACCGGTTATTGTTTTTATTACGTGGCGGAAAAAATAATCTATCCGGGCAAGAGATTATAAGGAGTAAGGCATTTATTGCTATGACACACTGAAGGCATCAGATGTCATAGCAAGGAATAGAACTCGCTATTATTGCACTTTTTAATTGGCGGAAAAAGGGCGGCATCTGTTTAGGCAGGCAATTATGAGAGGTCAGGTATTTACTGCCATGGCGCAATGGAGGTGTCAGATGTCATAGCAAAGGTAATTACAACCTTCAAGGGGCACCACTTGTTATTTGTCTTGAAAAAGGCAGCGACAGTATATGGGCAGGTGATTATTAGAGGTAAGGTGTTCATTGCCGCAATATCTTAGTGGTAACAGATGTTGTAGTAAAAGTCATACTAAATAGCAACACCGGTTATTGTTTTTATTACGTGGCGGGATAAATCATCTATCTGGGCAAGAGATTATAAGGAGTAAGGCATTTATTGCTATGACACACTGAAGGCATCAGATGTCATCGCAAGGCATAGGGACTCGCTGTTATCGCGCTTTGTGAATTGGCAGAAAAAGGGTGGCATCTGTTTGGGCAGGCAATTATGAGAGGTCAGGCATTTACTGCGATGGCGCAATGGAGGTGTCAGATGTTATAGCAAAGGTATTTACAAGGTTCAAGGGGCACCACTTGTTATTTGTCTTGAAAAAGGCAACTACAGTACTTGGGCAGGTGATTATTAGAGGTAAGGTGTTTGTTGCCGCAATATATTAGAGGTAACAGATGTTGTAGTAAACGTCACACTAAATAGCAACACCAGTTATTGTTTTTATTACGTGGCGGGGAAAAAAAGAGTGCCATCTATCTGGGCAAGAGATTATAAGGAGTAAGGCATTTATTGCTATGACACACTGAAGGCATCATATGTCATAGCAAGGAATAGAACTCGCTGTTATTGCACTTTTTAATTGGCGGAAAAAGGGCGGCATCTGTTTAGGCAGGCAATTATGAGAGGTCAGGTATTTACTGCCATGGCGCAATGGAGGTGTCAGATGTCATAGCAAAGGTAATTACAACCTTCAAGGGGCACCACTTATTTGTCTTGAAAAAGGCAGCGACAGTATATGGGCAGGCGATTATTAGAGGTAAGGTGTTTACTGCTGCAATATATTAGAGGTAACAGATGTTGTAGTAAAAGTCATACTAAATAGCAACACCGGTTATTGTTTTTATTATGTGGCGGGGGAAAAAAAGAGTGCCATCTATCTGGGCAAGAGATTATAAGGAGTAAGGCATTTATTGCTATGACACACTGAAGGCATCAGATGTCATCGCAAGGCTGTTATTGCACTTTGTGATTGGCAGAAAAAGGGCGGCATCTGTTTAGTTAGGCAATTATGAGAGGTCAGGCATTTACTGCCATGGCACAATGGAGGTGTCAGATGTCATAGCAAAGGTAATTACAACCTTCAAGGGGCACCACTTATTTGTCTTGAAAAAGGCAGCGACAATATATGGGCAGGCGATTCTTAGAGGTAAGGTGTTTATTGCCACAACATATCCTCAAAATTACCACCCTAATGACCAACATTAAATTACAGTAGCGTCCTAAGACTAAGTATTCATTAAAAACAAGGCAGAGGTTTGATTTAACAGGTATATCTAATATTTTGGCCACTGTAGCATTACACACAGTTTGAACAGTAACACTGTGTTTGAATATAGGAAACGAAAACACTGTACGTCAATCAAGTGATTATTTGCCGTACCACAGTTTGAGAGTCACCGTATCCGAGGTATCAGATGTTAAAGTCGAAGTAATACTAAGTAGCAACACCTGTTATTGTTTTTGTTAAGTGGCGGGGGAAAAAAAGAGTGTCATTTATCTGGGCAAGCGATTATGAGCGGTAAGGTGTGTCAGATGTCATAGTAAAGGTAATTACTGTACAACCTTCAAGGGGCACCATCTGGTATTTGTTGTTGTTGTCTTGACAGAGGCACCAGTTTGAGCGGGTGATTATTAGAGGTAAGGTGTTTATTTTATACACAGATGTCATAGTGTAAGCAATACTAAGTAGCACCACCGGTTAGTGTTTGTTTTAAAGTGGCGGGAAAAAGCAAGGCATCTATTTGAGCGAGCGATTATAAGATGTAAGGCGTTTCCTTACATGTCATAGTAAAGGTTACTTAATGGAAACACCAGTTATAGTTTTGTTTAAGAAGCGGAAAAAAGGAACACATTTATTTAGGCCTAAAATGCCTAAATTTAGGCCTAAAATGCCTAAATCCATGGCAGCTTTTTAAGAAAGTTGCAGCAAAAGTTCAATGTTTTGAGGCTTTTTTTGTTTTTTTCAATCATTTTGAATCACCTTGCAATTTTATGAATTGGTTTTCAATAGAGATGTCCGATAATGGCTTTTTTGCCGATATCCAATATTCCCCAACTCTTAATTACAGATTCCGATATCAACCGATACCAATATATACAGTCGTGGAATTAACACATTATTATGCCTAATTTTGTTGTGATGCCCCGCTGGATGCATTAAACAATGTAACAAAATAAATCAACTCAAGTTATGGGAAAAAATGCCAACATGGCACTGACATATTTATTATTGAAGTCACAAAGTGCTTTTTTTTTTTTTAACATGCCTCAAAACAGCAGCTTGGAATTTGGGACATGCTCTCCCTGAGAGAGCATGAGGAGGTTGAGGTGGGGGGGTTGAGGTGGGGGGTATAGGGGGTTGCTGGGTGTATATTGTAGTGTCCCGGAAGAGTTAGTGCTACAAGGGATTCTGGGTATTTGTTCTGTTGTGTTTATGTTGTGTTACGGTGCGGATGTTCTCCCGAAATGCGTTTGTCATTCTTGTTTGGTGTGGGTTCACAGTGTGGCGCATATTTGTAACAGTGTTAAAGTTGTTTATACGGCCACCCTCAGTGTGACCTGTATGGCTGTTGACCAAGTATGCCTGGCATTCACTTGTGAGTGTGTGAAAAGCCGTAGATATTATGTGATTGGGCCGGCACGCAAAGGCAGTGCCTTCAAGGTTTATTGGCGCTCTGTACTTCTCCCTACGTCCGTGTACACAGCGGCGTTTTAAATAGTCATAAATTTTACTTTTTGAAACCGATACCGATAACTTCCGATATTACATTTTAAAGCATTTATCGGCCGATAATATCGGCAGTCCAATATTATCGGACATCCCTAGTTTTCAATGTTTTAAATGTTCTTTGTAACCTTAACCTCCAAAAGCACATGATTTCAACAGACAAAGAAATATTGCATTTACGTATTACTCGTTTTATAGCACCCAGACCTAAAAGTAGACACCAGATGGCAATAGAAGCACATACTCTGAGCTAATTGTCTCACTGTGCCGTATTTTCCGGACCATAGGGCGCACCGGATTATAAGGCGCACTGCCGATGAATGGAAAACATGTGACCTTCGATCCCTCGGTGTGTAAAGGATATCATCACATGGGCTCAGGAACACTTGAGAAAACCACTGTTAGTAACTACAGTTGGTCGCTACATCTGTATGTGCAAGTTAAAACTACTATGCAAAGCGAAAGCCATTTATCAACAACGCCCAGAAACGCTGCCGGCTTGGCTTGGCCCGAGCTCATCTTAGATGGACTGATGCGAAGTGGAAAAGTGTTCTGTAGTCCGACGAGTCCACATTTCCAAATTGTTTTTGGAAACTGTGGACGTCGTGTCCTCCGGGACAAAGAGGAAAAGAGCCATCCGGATTGTTATAGGCGCAACGTTCAAAAGCCAGTATCTGTGATGGTATGGGGGTGTATTAGTGCCCAAGGCATGGGTAACTTACACATCTGTGAAGGCACCAATAATGCTGAAAGGTACATACAGGTTTTGGAGCAACATATGTTGCCATCCAAGCAAGGTCTTTTTCATGGACGCCCCTGCTTATTTCAGCAAGACAATGCCAAGCCACATTCTGCACATGTTACAACATTGTGGCTTCGTAGTAAAACGGAGACCCCGGACTGTTGAACAACTTAAGCTGTACATCAAGCAAGAATGGGAAATAATTCCACCTGAAAAGCTTCAAAAATTGGTCTCCTCAAGTCCTAAACATTTACTGAGTGTTGTTAAAAGGAAAGGCCATGTAACACAGTGGTAAAAATGCCCCTTTGCCAACTTTTTTTGCCATTAAATTCTAAAATGTAAGTTTCTCAGTTCGAACATTAAGTATCTTGTCTTTGCAGTCTATTCAATTGAATATAAGTTGAAAAGGATTTGCAAATCATTGTATTCTGTTTTTATTTACCATTTACACAACGTGCCAACTTCACTGGTTTGGGGTTTTGTAGATTGGAGGAAATACGGTACATCAAAAGCAAAAAAAAATACACCGCTTGCGTAAAAATATCAACACTTTTCTTTTGCACACAAGCTGGATGCTTTTATGCGCAGGTGTAAATTTGAGAGAACATTGTGTCGTTCATACTACAAGGACGCCATGAGTTTTAAAAAGGCAACCAAGGTAATCAAAAAGGTCAACCAATGAACGAGATGTCTCTATAGAATCTCCTCTCTGGTCAAAAAAAGCACCATGAGGATTCTAGCGGGAACTCTCGTTCAACCCTTTTTCGACTACGCATGCACCTCCTGGTACCCTAGCACCTCCAAAAACCCTCAAATCTAAACTCCAAACATCCCAGAACAAGGTAGTCAGATTACTTCTAGACCTCTACCCCAGATCACACCTCACTCCTACCCACTTCTCCAAAGTGGGCTGGCTCAGGGTGGAGGACAGAGTAAAACAACTTGCACTGAGCCTAGTCTATAAAATCCGCTACACCTCCCTGATACCGAAGTACATGTCAAACTACTTACTTAAATGACCGCCATAACCACAACACCAGGGGGAGCTCCACTAACCACGTTAAACCCAGATTCCGATCTAACAAAGGTCTTAACTCATTCTCTTTCTATGACACATCAATGTGGAATGCGCTCCCAACAGGTATAAAAGAAAGGGCATCTCTATCCTCCTTCAAAACCACAATAAAAGTACACCTCCAGGCAACGTCAACTTTAAACTAACACCCTCCCCGGATTGTTAAAGGGGAACATTATCACCAGACCTATGTAAGCGTCAATATATACCTTGATGTTGCAGAAAAAAGACCATATATTTTTTTAACCGATTTCCGAACTCTAAATGGGTGAATTTTGGCGAATTAAACGCCTTTCTAATATTCGCTCTCAGAGCGATGACATCACAACGTGACGTCACATCGGGAAGCAATCCGCCATTTTCTCAAACACTGAGTCAAATCAGCTCTGTTATTTTCCGTTTTTTCGACTGTTTTCCGTACCTTGGAGACATCATGCCTCGTCGGTGTGTTGTCGGAGGGTGTAACAACACGAACAGGGACGGATTCAAGTTGCACCAGTGGCCCAAAGATGCGAAAGTGGCAAGAAATTAGACGTTTGTTCCGCACACTTTACCGACGAAAGCTATGCTACGACAGAGATGGCAAGAATGTGTGGATATCCTGCGACACTCAAAGCAGATGCATTTCCAACGATAAAGTCAAAGAAATCTGCCGCCAGACCCCCATTGAATCTGCCGGAGTGTGTGAGCAATTCAGGGACAAAGGACCTCGGTAGCACGGCAAGCAATGGCGGCAGTTTGTTCCCGCAGACGAGCGAGCTAAACCCCCTGGATGTCTTGGCTCACACCGTCCCTTATGCCACCGAAGATGATCAAGAGAAGAATATCGACCCTAGCTTCCCTGGCCTGCTGACATCAACTCCAAAACTGGACAGATCAGCTTTCAGGAAAAGAGAGCGGATGAGGGTATGTCTACAGAATATATTAATTGATGAAAATTGGGCTGTCTGCACTCTCAAAGTGCATGTTGTTGCCAAATGTATTTCATATGTTGTAACCCTAGTTCATAGTTGTTAGTTTCCTTTAATGCCAAACAAACACATACCAATCGTTGATTAGAAGGCGATCGCCGAATTCGTCCTTGCTTTCTCCCGTGTCGCTGACTGTCGTGTCGTTTTCGTCGGTTTCGCTTGCATACGGTTCAAACCGATATGGCTCAATAGCTTCAGTTTCTTATTCAATTTCGTTTTCGCTACCCGCCTCCACACTGCAACCATCCGTTTCAATACATGCGTAATCTGTTGAGCCGCTGAAATCCGAGTCTGAATCCGAGCTAATGTCGCTATAGCTTGCTGTTCTATGCGCCATGTTTGTTTGTGTTGGCTTCACTATGTGACGTCACAGGAAAATGGACAGGTGTTTATAACGATGGTTAAAATCAGGCACTTTGAAGCTCTTTTTAGGGATATTGTGTGATGGGTAAAATTTTGAAAAAAACTTTGAAAAATAAAATAAGCCACTGGGAACTGATTTTTAATGGTTTTAACCATTCTGAAATTGTGATAATGTTCCCCTTTAATAATCAAATGTAAACAATCAAATGTAGATATTTTTCTTATGCCTTCTGATCTCTCTCTCTCTCTCTCTCTCTCTATGTCCACTACTTGCTGTACATATCCTACCAAGTCAGACCTACACTGTTTCAATATCCATTTCTCTGTTCTCAATTGTTGATGACTGATGATGATAACCAAACCTCCACACCCCGAATTGTAAATAATATAAATAATTCAATGTATACACCCTGATGATTATCTTGTGTGATGACTGTATTATGATGATAGTATATATCAGGGGTCGGCAACCCAAAATGTTGAAAGAGCCTTATTGGACCAAAAATACAAAAACAAATCTGTCTGGAGCCGCAAAAAATTAAAAGCCATATTACATACAGATAGTGTGTCATGAGATATAAATTGAATTAATATGACTTAAAGGAAACTAAATGACGTCAAATATAGCTACAAATGAGGCATAATTATGCAATATGTACATATAGCTAGCCTAAATAGCATGTTAGCATCGATTAGCTCGCAGTCATGCAGTGACCAAATATGTCTGATTAGCACTCCACACAAGTCAATAACATCAACAAAACTCCAAAACTCACCTATGAGGATTCATGCACAACGTTAAAAGTTTGGTGGACAACATGAGACAGAAAAAGAAGTGGCATAAAACACGTCCTCGAAAGTCGCAGAAAGATATACATGTAAACAAACTAAGGTGAGTTCAAGGACTGCCAAAATTAGTAGGACAAAACGGCGCTCGCTAAATACTCGAATCAGTGAAGCATGTTTAATATAAACAGTGTGCTTTATTACAATTAGGGAGGTTTGTGTCATGTTTGTCCTCCTACAGAAACCATATTAAAACAAATTTGTATTTTTTTTCCCCTCAAATTTTTCCATTTTTCATACATTTTTGAAAAAGCTCCAGAGAGCCACTAGGGCGGCGCCAAAGAGCCGCATGCGGCTCTAGAGCCGCGGGTTGCCGACCCCTGGTATATATGATAGTATATATCTGTATCATGAATCAATTTAAGTGGACCCCGACTTAAACAAGTTGAAAAACGTATTCGGGTGTTACCATTTAGTGGTCAATTGTACGGAATATGTACTTCACTGTGCAATCTACTAATAAAAGTCTCAATCAATCAATCAAAAACTCGCCCTCTGCGTAACAATACATCAGTATGCGGCGTGCAAAATGGAGGATAGGATAGAGACGATGAACAGGAAAGTTGCCGGGATCAGTCGCCCGTGGACAATGGCATCATCACAGTAAGTATGCGCTGACGCTGGCTTTAATGCTCGACTCGGCTTAAGCTATTCCCGCGGTTCAGCCTCGTGGTGTGAAGTCTAATGGGCTAACGCCGCCGCTCCCATTGGCTGGCGTGCACGCGGCTTAGCAGCATTTATAACTTAAATAATTGCGTTTAGTTGCCACCAGTGGTGATTGGAACGTGCATAAACAGACCTAGACCAGGGGTCGGCAACCCGCGGCTCCGGAGCCACATGCGGCTCTTTGATCAGTCTGATGCGGCTCAGCCGCGCCCGGTTTTCCCGGGAGACTTCCGGATTTCAGTGCCTCTTGCAGAAAACTCCCGGGATTAATATTCTCCGATTTTCACCCTTACATTAATAATAAGGGCGTGCCATGATGATACAGCATTTAGCGCCCTCTACAATCTGTATAAACAGCGTGCCAACCCAGCCTCTTGTTATATGCATCTTCTGCTTGCACACGTAAGTGACAGCAAAGCATACTTGGTCAACAGCCACACAGGTTACACTGACGGTGGCCATTTAAAACAACTTTAACACTCTTACTAATAATGTGCCACACTTTGAACCAAAACCAAACAAGAATGACAAACACATTCCGGGTGAACATCTGCACCTTAACACAACATAAACACAACAGAACAAATACCCAGAATCCCATGCAGCCCTGACTCTTCCGGGCTACATTATACACCCCTGCTACCACCAAACCCCGCCCCCACCCCAACCCTGCTCCCTCACACATAACCCCCCCCCCCCGCCGTCTGTGCGTCGGTTGAGGTGAAGAGTTAGGGCTGCATGGGATTCTGGGTATTTGTTCTGTTGTGTTTATGTTGTGTTACGGTGTGGATGTTCTCACGAAATGTGTTTGTCATTCTTGTTTGATGTGGGTTCACAGTGTGGCGCATTATTAGTAAGAGTGTTAAAGTTTTTTATACAGCCACCGTCAGTGTAACCTGTGTGGTTGTTGACCAAGTATGCTTTGCTGTCACTTACGTGTGCAAGCAGAAGCCCCATACAACGTGTGGCTGGGCCGGCACGCTGATATTAGTGAGCGCTAAATGCTGTACCATCACGGCAAGTTCGAGAGAACAGTTGCCTTGACAATCATAGTCTGCCGGAAAAATCGGGAGGGTTGACAAGTTCATATAAAACCCGCGGGCCGCACTAACATTCAATTTTCATATTAAGGTGTGGGCCGCGTGTCTGAGACTCTTGGTTTATACATAGCACAAAGCAAGAAAAAAAACTTTTTATGCAGTGTTATTTCACTATAAATTTCAAAAGAATTTTGTGGCTCCCATTGTTTTCTTTAATTTGTGAAACTGGTCAAAATGGCTCTTTGACTGGTAAAGGTTGCCGACCCCTGCCCTAGACGTTACTGTTTAAAGGGGAACATTATCACCAGACCTATGTAAGCGTCAATATATACCTTGATGTTGCAGAAAAAAGACCTTTTTTTTTTTTAACCGATTTCCGAACTCTAAATGGGTGAATTTTGGCGAATTAAACGCCTTTCTATTATTCGCTCTCGGAGCGATGACGTCACAACGTGACGTCACATCGGGAAGCAATCTGCCATTTTCTCACTTTCGTCGGTGTGTTGTCGGAGGGTGTAACAACACAAACAGGGACGGATTCAAGTTGCACCAGTGGCCCAAAGATGCAAAAGTGGCAAGAAATTGGACGAAATTTGTTCAAAATACGAGGGTGTGGGGAAAGCCGACGAAATGGTCAGTCGTTTGTTCCGCACACTTTACCGACAAAAGCTATGCTACGACAGAGATGGCAAGAATGAACCGAAGATGATCAAGAGAAGAATATCGACCCTAGCTTCCCTGGCCTGCTGACATCAACTCCAAAACTGGACAGATCAGCTTTCAGGAAAAGAGAACGGATGAGGGTATGTCCACAGAATATATTAATTGATGAAAACTTTATTCATTACTCGCGGTTTTACGTAAATTATTATACATAAACTGTGTTTACCAATCATTTAGCTTAAAAACATTTATTTTTTTCAATCATTCGAGTACATTCGAGTAGTCTTGTGTAATGCAGTATTTTGTGTCTATTTAGGTATGGTTAACCTGAGTGCTGAAATCGTGGAAAAATATATGTTCTTAGTGCACCTGAAATGGGCTGTCTGCACTCTCAAAGTGCATGTTGTTGCCAAATGTATTTCATATGCTGTAAACCTAGTTCATAGTTGTTAGTTTCCTTTAATGCCAAACAAACACATACCAATCGTTGGTTAGAAGGCGATCGCCGAATTCGTCCTCGCTTTCTCCCGTGTCGCTGGCTGTCGTGTCGTTTTCGTCGGTTTCGCTTGCATACGGTTCAAACCGATATGGCTCAATAGCTTCAGTTTCTTCTT
The DNA here is from genome assembly GCF_033978685.3 of Nerophis lumbriciformis. NCBI lineage: Eukaryota > Metazoa > Chordata > Actinopteri > Syngnathiformes > Syngnathidae > Nerophis > Nerophis lumbriciformis. Next base: position 29,203,511 of record NC_084571.2, on the reverse strand, counting down.
CAATTTCGTTTTCGCTACCTGCCTCCACACTACAACCATCCGTTTCAATACAAGCGTAATCTGTTGAATCGCTTAAGTCGCTGAAATCCGAGTCTGAATCCGAGCTAATGTCGCTATAGCTTGCTGTTCTATGCGCCATGTTTGTTTGTATTGGCATCACTATGTGACGTCACAGGAAAATGGATGGGTGTATATAACGATGGTTAAAATCAGGCACTTTGAAGCTTTTTTTAGGGATATTGCGTGATGGGTAAAATTTTGAAAAAAACTTCGAAAAATAAAATAAGCCACTGGGAACTGATTTTTAATGGTTTTAACCCTTCTGAAATTGTGATAATGTTCCCCTTTAATCAAATAAGCTATTAATTTCTCAAAATAAAGCGTAATGCAGGATTTAGTGCAATAAACTAGGAGTGCAAAAGGTCTAAATACTCTTAAGTCCGCCATCGTCCTGAACACAACCTTGGTTAGTTCCTGCATGTATGAGAATGAGGCATAGGTGTTGAGGCACTGAGGAAAAATCAAAGATTTTAAAAAGAGCTATTGAGCGCTCAGAAGAATGACCTCATTCTCGCTCTCCAGGAAGAGAATCAAGTCGCCACAGACGAGACCCTGAGCATCACGAGGCCTGGGCCGATGACAAATGTTGTTCAACGATATATTGACCTGCCGTATTTTTCGGACTATAAGTCGCAGGTTTTTTTTCATAGTTTGGCCGGGGGTGCGACTTACACTCAGGAGCGACTTATGTGTGAAATTATTAACACATTACCGTAAAATATCAAATAATATTATTTAGCTCATTCACGTAAGAGACTAGACGTATAAGATTTCATGGGATTTAGCGATTAGGAGTGACAGATTGTTTGGTAAACGTATAGCATGTTCTATATGTTATAGTTATTTGAATGACTCTTACCATAATATGTTACGTCATGTGTCAAACTCTGGCCCGCAGTCTTCCAATTTCAGCGACCCTCCCAATAATAGTCACATCCGCTTTCCATCCAGTCCAACGAGTGCTGGCCCAGTCACATAACATGCGCGGCTTCTGCACGCACACACATTAGAATGCAATGCATACTTCATCAACAGCGATACAGGGTAGCCGATTAAAAAACTTTAACACTGTTAGAAATATACGCCACACTGTGAATCCACACCAAACCAGAACCCTTTGCAGTACTAACTCTTCCGGGACGCGACAAGGTGTGTGTGTGTGTGGGGGTGGGGGGTGTATTATGTAGCATCCCGGAAGAGTTAGTGCTGCAAAGGATTCTGGGTATTTGTTCTGTTGTGTTTATGTTGTGTTACTGTGCGGATGTTCTCCCGAAATGTGTTTTTTTTTTTTTTAAATCAACATAGAAAAAAACACACGATACACTTTCAACTAGTGCATCAACCCAAAAAAAAACAACCCTCCCTCCCCCATTCACACTCATACACACCCACTCACACAAAAAGGGGTTGTTTCTTTCTGCTACCAATATTCTGGTTCCCACAACATGGACAACACTTCTGCAAGGGACACAGTCCCTGAAGCACACTTGATTGTTTGTGCTGCTGGTCCACTAACATTTTCATTTAATTACTATTTATTTATTTATTTTTATGTAATTATTTTTATATTGTTTTACTCTCTCTTTTATCCAAGAAAATATTTATCTATCTTATCTAAAAAAAAAAGAAAAGAAAAAAAAGGACCTTATCTTCACCAGACCTGGTTGTAAATGAAATTAGCTTCGTTTAAAGGTTTTTTTTAAAACCAGGTCCAGTCCAGATAATGTCCAAGTCGGGTTCAGCACTGGAAAAAAATAAAAATAAAATAAAAATAAATAAATAAATAAAATAAGATAAAATAAAATAGAAACATTTTGGAACACAACAGATTGCATATAATCTATAAACAAAATTACATTTTCAAAAATAAAAAATAAAACAATGTATGTACAGTCCAGATTATGTTCAGGTCACTCAAAATTAGGGAATACAACAACAGATAGCATATAATCTATAAACATAATTACACTTTCAACATAAGCCTTTGAGGACTTCCCATCTTTTTTTATGTTTTTTGGCATCATTATCGTTTTCAACCATGTAACTTTCTAAAGTTAAAAAATACTGAATAAATGTTTTAAAGAAAGTAATACTAAGTGAATATCTGTTTTTGGCCTTAAAAATAAACCTTTTACCGAGTACTATAATTAAATTGATTAAATCATGATTGTCAATGAACTCTCCCACAGTGTGGCGTATATTTCTAACAGTGTTAAAGTTTTTCATACTGGCACCCTCAGTGTAACCTGTATCGCTGTTGATGAAGTATGCATTGCATTCGCTCGTGTGTGCGCACAGAAGCACAGTCACATATCTTGTGACTGGGTCTGAACGATGTTAGAATGGATGAAAAGCGGACGTGACGACAGCTCGTAGAGGACGTTAAAGGCAGTGCCTTTAAGGCACGCCCCCAAGACTGTGGTCCGCGTGGACGAGATATAATGACTGATGAACACCTTCGTTCGATAATGAAGGTTGCCTCAGCTCAAAGCCTGAGCCCCGACATTAATGAACTAGCTAAAAGATGTCAGGTATCTGGCTTGGGCACATCAGATTAGATCAGTGTGTTGCAAACTGAGCAGTTTAAAGTCCTGAATGGTTGGTTTATTCATTGTTATTTTATTTTCAAATGTATTAGCCTGTGGAAAAAGTTAATGTTGAAAATAGAAAAGAGGCATTCTATTTTTATTTAAATTGTATTTGATATGCCATTGATATTTTTTAATTATTATTATTATTATTATTTGAAACTGGATTTTGCATGTCACTATACAGTTATATAAGCCTTGCTTGTTCAATATTCAATGCTAAACATGTTTGGGTCCCTATTAAAAGGTTAATTTGTTCAACCTTGGCCCACGGCTTTGTTCAGTTTTACATTTTGGCCCACTCTGTATTTGAGTTTGACACCCCTGTGTTACGTTAACATACCAGGCACATTCTCAGTTGGTTATTTATGCCTCATATAATGTACACTTATTCAGCCTGCTGTTCACTATTCTTTATTTATTTTAAATTGCCTTTCAAATGTCTATTCTTGCTGTTGGCTTTTATCAAATACATTTCCCCCAAAAATGCGACTTATACTCCAGTGCAACTTATATGTTTTTTTCCTTCTTTGTTATGCATTTTCGGCCGGTGCGACTTATACTCCGGAGCGACTTATACTCCAAAAAATACGGTACTAATTATTGCCGATAAATGATATTATTGTCAACATTATTTTGAGACCAAATTAATCATTAATGTAATGATAATACATAATAATATTGAAAGTATACCTTTTCAAATGCAATAAACATGTATTTCTCGTATATCTTACCAGTGTCTATAGAATAAATATCCAAGTCAAATAAAAAAGAAACATAATAAAAATTAAAATACACTCTGTCTGTTAGAACAAAATAGCACTTGAATAAAAATCACAACCAGAAGCAATACATTAGTTTAGTTTTTTTTAATAACTAAAATAAATAGAAACATTAAATATTAGGGGTGTGGGAAAAAATCGATTCTAAATCAAATCGCCATTCTCATGTTGTACGATTCAGTATTGATTCTCATTTTTCAAAAATCGATTTTATTTTTATTTTAATAATCAATCCAACAAAACAATACACAGCAACACCATAACAATGCAATCCAGTTCCAAAACCAAAACCGACCCAGCAACACTCAGAACTGCAATAAACAGAGCACTTGAGAGGAGACACAAACACGACACAGAACAAACCAACTGTAGTGAAACAAAAATGAATATCAACAACAGTATCAATATTAGTTACAATTCCAACATAGCAGTGATTAAAAATCCCTCATTGACATTATCATTAGACATTTATAAAAAATACAAAAAAAAGAACAATAGTGTCACAGTGGCTTACACTTGCACCGCATCTCATAAGCTTGACAACACACTGTGTCCAATATTTTCACAAAGATAAAATAAGTCATATTTTTGGTTCATTTAATAGTTAAAACAAATTTACATTATTGCAATCAGTTGATAAAACATTGTCCTTTACAATTATAAAAGCTTTTTACAAAAATCTACTACTCTGCTTGCATGTCAGCAGACTGGGGTAGATCCTGCTGAAATACTATGTATTGAATGAATAGAGAATCCTTCTGAATCGGGAAAATATTGTTTTTGAATCGAGAATCGCGTTGAATCGAAAAAATAAATGTATAATCGAATCGTGACCCCAAGAATGGATATTGAATCGAATCGTGGGACACCCAAAGATTCGCAGCCCTATTAAACATTGTTCTGGCTTCTTTAGAGCCATATTATTTTTATTTGTGTGTTTGAATATGTTTATAGTCTTCCATTTTAATTTGTAAACGTTTTAGAATGTTTTTTTAATAAACGCAAATAAAATCAACTCCGGTTTTTGTGTATGTCAGGAGAGTTCACTTCCTGTTGAAGACACCTGCGTCTATTTAAACTCGACACTGTGGAGTTTATATTGAACATTTTGTGCAAAGACAGCACAGCCTTTATGTTTAGACACTGTTCATACAATTTTAGATTCTGTGTGTGTGTTCATGTTGCTAGAACAACGCAGCTTGTGTTGTTGTTTCAGCTTGTTACCAAATATATAGTTCATTCATTACCTCATTGTTATGTTTGTTTGATATACAGTACTGTGTAGTACATTATATTGTGTTAAAAGTGTACAAACTTTATGTAAATAATACATATGGACTTTTATCTGAGCCCATCCATCCATCTTCCTTCTCTTTATCTAAGGTCGGGTCGCGGGGGCAGCAGCCTAAGCAGAAAAGCTCACACTTCCATGTCCCCAGCCACTTTGTCCAGCTCATTCCGGGGGATCCCGAGGCGTTTCCAGGCCAGCTTGGAGATAGTCTCCCAAACGTGTCCTGGATCGTGCCCTAAACACCTCCCCAGGGAGGCGTCCGGGGGATATTCTGACCAGATGCCCGAACCACCTCAACTGGCTTCTCTCGATGTGGAGGAGCAGCGGCTTTACTTTGAGCACCCCCCGGATGACAGAGCTTCTCACCCTCTCTCGAAGGGAAAGCCCCGCCACCCGACGGAGGAAACTCAATTTTGTACTCGTGATCTTGTCCTTTCGGTTATAACCCAAAGCTCATGACCATAGGTTGATTGATTGATAGATTGCTTGAGACTTTTATTAGTAGATTGCACAGTGAAGTACATATTCCGTACAATTGACCACTAAATGGTAACACCCGAATAAGTTTTTCAACTTGTTTAAGTCGGGGTCCACTTAAATTGATTCATGATACAGATATATACTATTGGGTGAGGGAGGAGGATCGACCGGTAGATTGAGAGCTTTGCCTTCTGGCTCAGCTCCTTCTTCACCACAACGGATCGATACAGTGTCCGCATCACTGCAGATGCCGCACCGATCCACCTGTCGATCTCACGATCCACTCTTCCCTCACTCGTGAAGAAGACGCCGAGGTACTTGAACTCCTCCACTTGGGGCAAGATGGCACTCTGCCCTTTTCTGGCCGAGAACCATTGACTCGGACTTGGAGGTGCTGATTCTCATCCCAGTCGCTTCACGCTCGGCTGCGAACTGATCCAGCGAGAGCTGAAGATCCTGGCCAGATGAAGCCATCAGGACCACATCATCTGCAAAAAGCAGAGACCTAATCCTACAGCCACCAAATTGGATCCCCTCAACGCCCTGACTGCGCCTAAAAATTCTGTCCATAAAAGTTATGACCAGAGTTGGTGACAAAGGGCAGCCTTGGTGGAGTCCAACCCTCACTGGAAATGGATCCGACTTACTGCCGGCAATGCAGACCAATCTCTGACACTGATAATACAGGGAGCGGACTGCCACAATCAGACAGTCTGATACCTCATACTCTCTGAGCACTCCCCACAGGGATACGGACGAAGGCCTTCTCCAAGTTCACAAAGCACATGTAGACTGGTTGGGCAAACTCCCATGCACCCTCAAAAACCCTGCCGAGAGTATAGAGTTGGTCCACAGTTCCACGACCAGGACGAAAACCCCACTGCTCCTTCTGAATCCGAGGTTCGACTATCCGGCGTAGCCTCCTCTCCAGTACACCTGAATTGGCCTTACCGGGAAGGCTGAGGTGTGTGATCCCACCATAGTTGGAACACACCGTCCGGTTCCCCTTCTTAAAGAAAGGAACCACCACCCCGGTCTGCCAATCCAGAGGCACCGCCCTCAATGTCCACGCAGTCCCAATTATTCATATTTATATTGTTTCTTATTTAGAAATGTGCTTCAGTATACAAACTTTCAGATTTACAAACCCTAATAAAGGAACAAATTAAGTTTGTAAAATCGAGATTCCACTGTGGTTTGGTTTGATGAGTGTTTTAGGAACGAATGAGCGGTCCTGGACACAATTTCACAAGACAGACGTCCCTTCATCTCACAGTGAAAGCATTCCTGTCACATTTATGTAGATTTCTGTGATAATCTTGTTTAACGCTGGATTCCGATTGTGTTGAGCAATTCCGGGATTTTGTTAATGCAGAAATCGTAGGGGAGGATCCTTCCTCGCCAGTTATACATAATAGCCACCACTTTTCGTAGAAAAAAAAAATCTATAGAAAATTATTTGGAAAAAATACCCAGCACCATACTTGCCAACCCTCCCGAATTTTCCGGGAGACTCCCGAATGTCAGTGCCTCTCCCGAAAATCTCCCGGGACATCCATTCTCCCGAATTTCTCCAGATTTCTAGCCGGACTTAAGGCACGCCAGTGAGGAAAGCCTGTCGTCACGTCCGCTTGGCCAACCAAAAAGTAACCACAGAACACTATACCGTATAGTGTTCTGTGGTTACTTTTTGGTTGACCAACGGTTTACATTGTATTGCGCACCCTGACGGCAAGTGTGGGAGTCGGTTCTGCAGTATGAAGTAAAGAGACGTAACTTCGTCACCTCGCCTGGTTATTGACTCCAACCCAGAATATTACACTGCCCATACCTACGCTCCTTCAAAGGCTGTGCTACTGGCTGCAAAGCATTGCACTTTCAAATACAACAATGAGTAGAGAGGAGTGTTATGTCATGTGTGTATATGTGTAAATAAATGAACACTGAAATTCAAGTATTTATTTTATTTACATGTATATAGAAAAGAAATACTTGAATTTCAGTGAATTCTAGCTATAAATATACTCCGCCCCCCAAAAAAAATCTCCCGAATTTGGAGGTCTCAAGGTTGGCAAGTATGCCCAGCACTGTCCAATTATTACTTATTGCCTTTGTGCGTGTGTCAGAGGCAAGAATTGTAAACCCTTGCATTGTTGTCTACCTGCCTGTGACAAATGAGCTTGAGAACTGAAACCTAATGACTTCTATTGTGTTCTGGTGCGAGACGGAAAATGTAATGTAATCGAATTAACTCGACCTTCTGGGGTGGGGGGGTGGGGGGTGGGGGGGGGGGTAAGGCAGTGACATTCATCATAGGTCAAGGCATTGCATCGTCATCTCTGCGTCTGCGCTGAGTTATGTGGAAGCACTTCAGTAAATCTCGACCAATGTCGCTCAGTAACCAAAAACCTTGGGAGAGGTCCGGGTAAGTATCACGGAGACCTTCGCTCCGCTTTGTCACCGTCGCACCTGCAGCCGGCGTTTCGCCAAAAAGGACAAAAGGTAAAAGTAGCAGTGCTGTGGGTATCTAGAGGTCCGTCAAACCCCTCCGTTCCATAATCTGCCATCACATCGCAGCCACCAATTACGAGTCTATTTGCTCCGCTTATTGTCCTTCACATCGTAACCTTAAAGGAAGGGCTTTCGCGGAGGTCTTCCGGTGCAACACACCTGCGCGTGCACACCACACCGCACCGGACCCACCTGCTTCACTCAAAGTTAGTGTCCATCCACCGCACATTCACCCATGGAGGCACCTTTAACCCTCAGCCGGGTGCCTCCTTTCACCCGCACCACCTGACATCCAGCATCCCTCTCCTCCGGCATTGGCCCAACCCCCATCTTGCACAGCGTAGTGTGACAGCACATCACACACACACACACACACACGTACACATAATAGCAGTATATAAGGAGACAGAGAAGGGTTGACATGCCTTGGGATGGTGCATTGCCCATGCTGCGTAAAGGAGCGCTGCAGCCTTCACACTGATCTTGTGTCCCTTCCTCCCTCCTCCACGTAAAGGTCGCTCCTTTCCTGGCGCCCGGCTCTCGCGTTCCCCGCTCCTACTTCCTTCACCCTTTGTGCCTTCGACCTCACTCGGACTACCTTCCTTCCCTTTTGGCGAGATGGCCGCTGTCCAGCGGCGGCGCTCCCGACGGCAACTGAAATTGTGCGCGTGTGCTGTGTGTGTGGCTGCCAGCACGTGTGTGTGTGTGTGTGGATGGGTGTGTATGTGTGAGGGAGCGCCCGGGTGGGAGGGGGAGTGTGAGAGAGAGAGTGATAGAGAGTGAGAGTGAGAAGAGGAAGATGAGGAGGAGGAGGAGGAGGAGAAGCCTTGGGAGAGGGTGCATGCCGGTGCACGGAGACTCGGCACACGGCTCGCAAAAGGAAGCACAAATGTTGATAAATTCACACGTCCTCTCTCGCGAGCTCCCCCGCCACCAGCAGCATGTAAAACATTGTACTTTCTCTCTTAAAGACACAGGCGCCACTGATACGCACCACAATGGAGGTAAATAATAAATCCCTGACAATATACGGTTAATATTAAAAGGGGACATTAGGGCTGGGCGATATGGCCTTTTATTAATATCTCGATATTTTTAGGCCGTGTCACCATACACGATATACCGTATTTTTCGGACTATAAGTCGCAGTTTTTTTTCATAGTTTGACCGGGCTCCAGTGCGACTTATATGTTTTTTTCCTTCTTTAATATGCATTTTCGGCAGGTGCGACTTATACTCCGGTGCGACTTATACTCCGAAAAATACGGTATGTTTTTTGTTTTGTTTTTTGCTTAAGTTTTTTTTTTACATTTTCCTCACTTTCCAGTGTAGCAATTTTTAAATTTTTTATATATTTTTTTTTTTTTTAGTTTATTTAGCCATTTTTAAGCTTGAAAATGCCTCATTTTGGAGAAAAATAATGTAGAATATGCTTTAAAAAAAATCTGCAATGTGGTGAAGCCTCAATTTTTGAAGCACGACTTTACTTGACACATATTTTTGCTTATGTTTTTATTCATTTATGTTATTTAGGTTTTTTTTTAGGTTTTGTGTACCGTATTTTTCGGACTATAAGTCGCAGTTTTTTTTCATAGTTTGACCGGGCTCCGGTGCGACTTATATATGTTTTTTTCCTTCTTTATTATGCATTTTCGGCAGGTGCGACTAATACTCCGGTGCGACTTATACTCCGAAAAATACGGTATATCTCGATATTTTGCCTTAGCCTTGAATGAACACTTGATGCATATAATCACACCAGTATGATGGTTCTTTGTGTCTACATTAAAACATTCTTGTTCATACTTCATTAATATATGCTCATTTTAAACTTCCATGCAGAGAGGGAAATCACAACTAAGTAGGGATGATGCTCGAAACCGGTTCTCCCGGTTGTTCGATAAGAAAAGAACCGATTCCATGGACTCAAATCCCTTTTTGAGAACCGGTTCCTTTTATCGAGGCCACTGTAGTAAAGAAAAAGAGTTGGTTCTTTATTCGAATCCCTGGGAACGAATCTCGTCCCACAAGAAATGCCCTGTGGGACGGCAATTTTATGCCCATTTGATTGTAGACTCTTACTGACACCTTGTGGCGATATGAAAATACTACGCATCATTAGTTTGGGCACTTCCGGGTTGGCGACGCCAGTTCAGTTCATGAGACAATTGAGAAGTAGACAAGTTGTGTTAGCTCTTACAAGCCTTGGAAAAGATAAATCTGTAAGTAAACTGTTTAACTTGTTTATGTAACTCAATATTAAGGTGGAAAGTGGTTAAGTTTGATACTAAGATGTTTACTGAAAAACGATTGTTTTGAGGACTTAAAATGGCTGCCAGTCGTGTATTTCCACCATCGAAATAATTTTTTGGAAGAAGAATTGTTGATTGATGACTGTGGTGTTCTTAGTGTCATAGTGTGTGTAGTTAGTATGTTCCAATAGCAGCAGAAGTGCACTTTTTGGAGAGCTGTATTATTTTCAGTTTTGTGCCCAAGGGACTGATTTTATTTAACACTATATTATTTATACACCTATAGTAATCACAGAGACAGGTTGTTTTTGTGTTACTGTATATATTTGTTTTTCTGAAAAATCCCACTTAATATACTTTGGGTAACAGTCAATATTTAGTTGGGGTTTTTTTTCTTATAAAATAAAAGTGAGCTTTTGTTAAACCAAATAGTGTTTTTTTCCATATACAACAACCTATCTGGATTCGATAAGAGAATCGATAAGGAATCGGTTCGATAAGAGGATTCGATAATGGGCTCGAACTCGATAATTTCTTATCAAATATCATCCCTACAACTAAGTCAATTTACCAAAACTGTATTTATTAAACAGTTTTTAAGCAGTGGCACAAACATTCATGTCATTTACAAAACAGAACGTGCAAGATTGTCAGAGACATTTTAAAACAAGCTATGAGTGCACTTTTGTGCATGATGTCACTAAGATGACATATCAAAACAACACTAAATTAAAGTGCACTTTTTGTACAGAACACCACAACAATGGTTTAAAACAAATAAAGTGCACTTTTGTGCATGATGTCACACAAGATATTTCAATAAGTGTCAAATAAAAATGAGCTGCATAATAGGAAATCAAATAGTGTATGTCCTTCGCTATGTGGTAGGTTCCTGCGGACATTATCTCCTTCTGTTGTTGACTATTTTTTTTAATACGGCGTTGATCTGGAAACAGTTGCTTGGGCATTTTGTTGGTGTGGCACCGGCCGGAGATGTTGACATGCGGAGTTTCAAGCACTCTTCATTCTCTAGTGGGTGACTTTTCAAATGATGCTACATTAGCAGTGCTGCTACTTTTTGTCGCAACGCTTTTGCCGCATAAATGTTCAACATATTCCCGCTTGAAGCCAAACCACCGCCAGACGATGGACCCCCATGCTGTTTTTCTTGGGAATTAATTCTTCCTTCATTTGTTACCAGATTGGCACCTTTCTCTTGTATTACCACCCACACCGCACCGTTAGCATCACAGCTAACATTACCATGTCGCTACCTCTCTGCTCCGTGACGTATGTAAGAAGGTGCGCTTCTTTAAGTCTCTGTGAGAAGGAGAGACAAGAAAGAGTGGGAAACGCATGCAGTTTAATGCCCGCAACTAAAAGCAACTGCGTGAGAACGTATACTCGAATATCACGATATAGTCATTTTCTACATCGCACAGAAACAAACCCGCGATATATCGACTATATCGATATATCACCCAGCCCTAGGGGACATGCACTTTTATTTTTGGAGTCATTCACATTCCCTATGTCGGACAAGAACACGTCTTTTTTTATACATTCTCAATCCTAGTTTTTTCCCCTAAAGCCCTAACCACGGTGAATTCTCATAGGCACTGATTTTATAGTTTAGCACCTCTCTCCATGCAATTTTTACTTCCATTTAATTTTAACTTTATGTATCTCCTTCATTGATGTGCATTTCTGATCAATAGACCTACTTGCCAACCTTGAGACCTCCGATTTCGGGAGGTGGGGGGGTGGGCGTGGTTAAGAGGGGAGGAGTATATTTACAGCTAGAATTCACCAAGTCAAGTATTTCATATATATATATATATATATATATATATATATATATATATATCTAAGAAATACTTGACTTTCAGTGAATTCTAGCTATATATATATATATATATATATATATATATATTTATTTTATCATATATATATATGTATATATAAATAAAATAAATACTTGAATTTCAGTGTTCATTTATTTACACATATACGCACACATAATCATCTACTCATTGTTGAGTTAAGGGTTGAATTGTCCATCCTTGTTCTATTCTCTGTCACTATTTTTCTAACCATGCTGAACACCCTCTCTGATGATGCATTGATGTGTGGCACGCACAAATGTGCTTTCATCAAATGCATTACAGTCTGGAATCTTCCATCTCTCCCAATCATGGCTCAAAACCCGTAAATCTTTGCTTCCTGAGGAAGATCTTCAGTGCCAAGCACTTGGTAGTCCACTACTTCTTCCCGGAGGCTATCCAGGTCCAATCGCAGCTGCGGCTTGGAACTTACAAGCTGTTATGAGAGTAGCGTATGTGTGTGTGTGTGACCCTTATATAGGTGAGCATGTGAGGTGAGTGAGGTCAGTGAGTGTGTGGGCGAGAGAAGAGAGGGAGCGGTAGCGTGAGTGCGGGCGGGGACTAGTTTGTTTTGTGTTGGATTGGCTGTGTGCAAGCAATCAATAAAGCAAGATTTGCAACTAATCGCCGGACTCAGGCAGGAAACAATAAACCCACATAAGAAACCAAGAACTCGCCCTCGATCATTCTACAGTTATAATGTGTTTGGGCAGGCACACTGTTTATATCGTGGGAAAGCGGACTCAGGTCAGCATGCAGCTGGAGGGGGCGTGGCCTCCAGCTCCGCCTGAACTTCGGGAGATTTTCGGGAGAAAATTTGTCCCTTGAGTTTTTCGGGAGAGGTGCTGAATTTCGGGAGTCTCCCGGAAAATCCGGGAGGGTTGGCAAGTATGTCAATAGACAATTAAACTTTAGCAACTAAACACATATTTACACACTTAAGCTTGAGAAGGAACAGGATGAAGAAAATCTTATATTTTCTGCCCCCTTCGACATATAATGGATTGCCCAGATTCACAAGCATACAAACCAAACAAATACATTCAAATATATGAAACAAACAAAAAACACAAAAAAATAAATAAATAACAAGTGCAAAACTTCATGACGTATAAACCCAACCAAAAAAGTAATATACACCTCACGGGGTGATACAAAACAAATACAAAACCAGATAAAAAAAATAAGTAAAATAATAAATATAAAGCAAAATGTAGACACCCACAATCTGAATGCGATCTGTATATATGTATATTAGAGATGTCCGATAATATGAGGCCCGTCAGAAAAAAAATAAGTCATAGCAATACTGTAACTCCAACTGCAGTATGGAAATGGTATATATCAAATATGTACACAGTAAATACTGCAATACAATGTATATGAGATTGTGGTAATCAAGGGAGTTTAGTCACAGCATTAGCAATGCTTGATTGGCTTTTTCATCTGATAGTCATTTTTGTAAAAGCCTACACTCTCATTTTAGATGTTATTTCATGCTGTTTTCATTAGATAATTTTACAATTACAGTAATCCCTTTATCGCTGTTAATTATATTAATTATACAACAAGGATTTTCATAGATGGAACATTAAAAACCTGTTTACGACCTTCTAAATAAATGTTTCAACATAATGACAGTCCTCTAGACATGAACTAACACCCTTCAATCACCTTTACACTCTTTTAATCCAATACAGTAATGCTGCCAGAGGCTGAGCCAATCAGTGACCACGATACTGAACAGCACGCGGTGTTTGGTTTGGTCTCATCTCGTAGCCAACACTGCTGTAGTATTGGCCACTAATCCTGTGTGTATTATCATGTGTGTTTTCAACTTTCTAAAAAACCCTTACCACATTCTGAACATGAAAAAGGTTTTTCTCCCGTGTGTTAAGCACGGAGGAAAATAAATAAGCGAAAATAAGCGAAATCTCTCTTGGATACGGATAAAGATAAAGAAAGGCCCATTCTTCTCCTTTTGGGGACGAATGGGCCGCTCTCCGGAGCTCAGTGATTTCCAGCGTGGAACTGTCATAGGATGCCATCTATGCAACAAATTTGGTCGTGAAATTTACTTGCTCCTAAATATTCCAAAGTCATCTGTCGGCTTTATGTATGTATGTTTATATATGGTAGGTCGTGAGTTCAAACCCCAGCCGAGTCATACCAAAGACTATAAAAATGGGACCCATAACCTCCCTGGCACTCAGCATCAAGGGTTGGAATTGGGGGTTAAATCACCAAAAATTATTCCCGGGCGCGGCCACCGCTGCTGCCCACTGCTCCCCTCACCTCCCAGGGGGTGATCAAGGGTGATGGGTCAAATGCAGAGAATAATTTCGCCACACCTAGTGTGTGTGACAATCATTGGTACTTTAACATATATATATATATATATATATATATATATATATATAAATATATATACACATACATATATATATATATACATATATATATACATACATACATACATACAGGTAAAAGCCAGTAAATTAGAATATTTTGAAAAACTTGATTTATTTCAGTAATTGCATTCAAAAGGTGTAACTTGTACATTATATTTATTCATTGCACACAGACTGATGCATTCAAATGTTTATTTCATTTAATTTTGATGATTTGAAGTGGCAACAAATGAAAATCCAAAATTCCGTGTGTCACAAAATTAGAATATTACTTAAGGCTAATACAAAAAAGGGATTTTTAGAAATGTTGGCCAACTGAAAAGTATGAAAATGAAAAATATGAGCATGTACAATACTCAATACTTGGTTGGAGCTCCTTTTGCCTCAATTACTGCGTTAATGCGGCGTGGCATGGAGTCGATGAGTTTCTGGCACTGCTCAGGTGTTATGAGAGCCCAGGTTGGTCTGATAGTGGCCTTCAACTCTTCTGCGTTTTTGGGTCTGGCATTCTGCATCTTCCTTTTCACAATACCCCACAGATTTTCTATGGGGCTAAGGTCAGGGGAGTTGGCGGGCCAATTTAGAACAGAAATACCATGGTCCGTAAACCAGGCACGGGTAGATTTTGCGATGTGTGCAGGCGCCAAGTCCTGTTGGAACTTGAAATCTCCATCTCCATAGAGCAGGTCAGCAGCAGGAAGCATGAAGTGCTCTAAAACTTGCTGGTAGACGGCTGCGTTGACCCTGGATCTCAGGAAACAGAGTGGACCGACACCAGCTGGACTGCTGCTGAGTGGTCCAAAGTCATGTTTTCTGACGAAAGCAAATTTTGCATTTCCTTTGGAAATCGAGGTCCCAGAGTCTGGAGGAAGACAGGAGAGGCACAGGATCCACGTTGCCTGAAGTCTAGTGTAAAGTTTCCACCATCAGTGATGGTTTGGGGTGCCATGTCATCTGCTGGTGTCGGTCCACTCTGTTTCCTGAGATCCAGGGTCAACGCAGCAGTCTACCAGCAAGTTTTAGAGCACTTCATGCTTCCTGCTGCTGACCTGCTCTATGGAGATGGAGATTTCAAGTTCCAACAGGACTTGGCGCCTGCACACAGCGCAAAATCTACCCGTGCCTGGTTTACGGACCATGGTATTTCTGTTCTAAATTGGCCCGCCAACTCCCCTGACCTTAGCCCCATAGAAAATCTGTGGGGTATTGTGAAAAGGAAGATGCAGAATGCCAGACCCAAAAACGCAGAAGAGTTGAAGGCCACTATCAGAGCAACCTGGGCTCTCATAACACCTGAGCAGTGCCAGAAACTCATCGACTCCATGCCACGCCGCA
This sequence comes from Nerophis lumbriciformis, assembly GCF_033978685.3. Classification (NCBI taxonomy): domain Eukaryota; kingdom Metazoa; phylum Chordata; class Actinopteri; order Syngnathiformes; family Syngnathidae; genus Nerophis; species Nerophis lumbriciformis. The sequence goes on along the minus strand of NC_084571.2, from coordinate 29,187,918 downwards.
TTAACGCAGTAATTGAGGCAAAAGGAGCTCCAACCAAGTATTGAGTATTGTACATGCTCATATTTTTCATTTTCATACTTTTCAGTTGGCCAACATTTCTAAAAATCCCTTTTTTGTATTAGCCTTAAGTAATATTCTAATTTTGTGACACACGGAATTTTGGATTTTCATTTGTTGCCACTTCAAATCATCAAAATTAAATGAAATAAACATTTGAATGCATCAGTCTGTGTGCAATGAATAAATATAATGTACAAGTTACACCTTTTGAATGCAATTACTGAAATAAATCAAGTTTTTCAAAATATTCTAATTTACTGGCTTTTACCTGTATATGTATATGTATATATATATATATATATATATATATATATACATATATATATATATATATACATATATACATATATATATACATACACATATATAAATACATATATACATATATATATACATACACATATATAAATACATATATATGTATATATATTTATATATGTATATGTATATATGTATGTATATATATATATATATATATGTATTTATGTACATATGTACATATATATATATATATATATATATATATATATATATATATATATATATATATATATATATATATATATATATATATATATATATATATATATACACACACACATACATACATACATATACATACATACATATATATATACATATATACATATACATGCATATATATACATACATACATATACATACTGTACATACATACATACATACATATATATATATTTATATATATAATTTATTTATTTATTTATTTTGGTTTATTTAGCCATTTTTAAGCTTGAAAATGCCTCATTTTGGAGAAAAATAATGTAGAATATGCTTTAAAAAAAATCTGCAATGTGGTGAAGCCTCAATTTTTTAAGCACGACTTTACTTGACACATATTTTTGCTTATGTTTTTATTTATTTATGTTATTTAGGGTTTTTTTAGGTTTTGTGTACCCTATTTTTCGGACTATAAGTCGCAGTTTTTTTTCTTAGTTTGGCCGGGCTCCAGTGCGACTTATATATGTGTTTTTCCTACTTTATTATGCATTTCCGGCAGGTGCGACTTATACTCCGGTGCGACTTACCTACTCAGTGGCCTAGTGGTTAGAGTGTCCGCCCTGAGATCGGTAGGTTGTGAGTTCAAACCCCGGCCGAGTCATACCAAAGACTATAAAAATGGGACCTATTACCTCCCTGCTTGGCACTCAGCATCAAGGGTTGGAATTGGGGGTTAAATCACCAAAATGATTCCCGGGCGCGGCCACCGCTGCTGCCCACTGCTCCCCTCACCTCCCAGGGGGTGATCAAGGGTGATGGGTCAAATGCAGAGAATAATCTCGCCGTGTGTGACAATCATTGGTACTTTAACTTTAACTTTTAATACTCTGAAAAATACGGTTTGTTTTTTTTCTTTATTTTGCTTAAGTTTTTTTTTAACATTATCCTCACTTTCCAGTGTAGCAATTTTTAACTGTGCTTAAAAAAAACTGCTCTAGAAATTAAGTTTATTGTTAATCATATTATTACTGCGGAAGAAAATTAATAATTCCATAATAGCGATTAAACATTAATTCATTAATATTAGTTCATTTTAATGACAGTAAATATCAAGTAAAGATGTTCATTATTCAACCATGTCAAGAAAAGTTCTAACATTTAAACACATTAGTAATGTAATATTTCTATCATGTTGAATATTTTGTTTATGTTCGACTTTGTAGAGAACACTAAGCAAATTGTTCTTTTCCCCCCCTACAGAGATACTTTCATTTTCATAATAATCCTTCCTAATCCTAATCCTACAACAACAACAACAAGTTTTAATATACAATAGTCATATGAAATGCTACGTAACAAATGTGGTTGTTTTTTTTACTACTATTTGAAACTAAATCAATAACAGCACCTCTGCTGGTTGAAGCCAAGAAGTCACCTCCATTTTGCCTCCATATTGTTTTATTAATATCACCTCCAAGCTTTGAATTAAAATTTTCGGGATTTATGGGGATCCCAAATACACAAGACGGGTGCCAACGGGTGAGAAAAGTGGGTTTTGCATAATATGACCCCTTTAAGACGCCATTAATTCCCCATTATTGAACACATTGGTTATGATCGAATGCCCTGCATGCTTTATGTATGCATCATGTCTAGTGAGGGGCTCAGGAGGAAGAGGAGGGGCGCTTTGGGGGCAGTATTTAAGTATCTTCTTCACCAGGAATAGTTTCTGAGGAAGGACGGAGAACAAAGAGCGAACACTTGACAATACACTCATGTGACAATAGCTAATGATGAGGCTGCGTCGGGAGCCCCGAAGGCGACGATTGGCATGGCAACCGGCAAGCGACGGCTGGGCGACCTCGGCGTCTCTGCGGCCTGCGATATCTGGGGTGTGCTTGCAAGCATCGATTATTATACTCGTTATAATCCGAGCGTAACAAACGCTGCATCAGCGTGTTGGAGAAAGAAAATCCATACTGACAGCAGTTAAGGGCACTTTTGAATTGGACACATTAGGTTGTAAAATTTTGCATCGATATCTTTGTAAAGGTCGGCGACAGAAGCAAACGCACAGCAACGTCCAAAACACACGCAAAACAGGGAAAACACAACTCAATAGGAAGCCCTATGATATTAATTAATAATAAAAGCTTCGGTAATATCCGTTATTAGCACTTCTGACTAGGGATGATGTTCGAAATTGGTTCTCCCGGTTGTTCGATAAGAAAAGAACCGATTCCATGGACTCGAATCCCTTTTTGAGAACCGGTTCCCGTTATCGAGGCCACTATAGTAAAGAAAAAGAGTTGGTTCTTTATTCGAATCCCTGGGAACGAATCCCTTCCCATGTACAGGAAATGCCCTCTGGGACCTGCAATGTTATGCCCATTTGATTGTAGACTCTTACTGACACCTTGTGGCGATAGGAAAATACTACGCGTCATTAGTTTGGGCACTTCCGGGTTGACGACGTCAGTTAAGTCCATGAGACAATTGAGAAGTAGACAAGTTGTGTTAGCTCTTACAAGCCTTGGAAAAGATAAGTCTGTAAGTAAACTGTTTAACTTGTTTATGTAACTCAATATTAAGGTAGAAAGTGTTTAAGTTAGATACTAAGATGTTTATTGAAAAAACGATTTTTGTACACTGTTTCAATGGATGTTTTGACGACTTAAAATGGTTGCCAGTCATATATTTCCACCATCGAAATAGTTTCAACACTCAGAAGTATTTGTTTGATGATAGTACTGTATATTTGTGTGAAGCTAATATTTACATATTGTGTATTACATATCAGTATGTTAATTGAATCACATAGCTTATACATTTGTCATTGTGTATATTTCAGTTTTTTTTTAAAACATCAACATTCCAGTGCAAGACAAAAGTAAAGATAGGAAAAGACAAAGCAAGATCAACAACAATAAAGAGCCTAAATGGATTAATCTGCTTTGGATTGTTTGTTAGCTGTATAACCTCAACACGTATAGTGAGGGCAGAACAGGCAATATGGAATTATTGCCAGGCTTCGCTCTCATGTAAGGGGGGGAAGAATTATTGATTGACTGTGTGATGTTCTTAGTGTCATAGTGTGTGTAGTTAGTATGTTCCAATAGCAGCAGAAGTGCACTTTTTGGAGAGCTGTATTATTTTCAGTTTTGTGCCCAAAGGACTGATTTTATTTAACACTATATTATTATTTATACACCTATCGTGATCACAGAGACAGGCTGTTTTTGTGTTACTGTATATATTTCTTTTTCTGAAAAATCCCACTTAATATACTTTGAGTAACAACAGTCAATATTTATTTTTATTTTATTTTTATTTTTTTTTGGGTGGTAACAGTCAATATTTATTTATTTATTTATTTTTATTTTATTTTTTTCTTAAAAAAATAAAAGTGAGCTTTTGTTGAACCAAATATTGTGTTTTTTTTCCATATACAACAACCTATCCGGATTCGATAAGAGAATCGATAAGGAATCGGTTCGATAAGAGGATTCGATAATGGGCTCGAACTCGATAATTTCTTATCAAACATCATCCCTACTTCTGACTATTTTTTGTCCCCCTATACGATGTATTGTTGGACGTTTATATATGTTAATTTTACTGGAGTGTATACTGTATTTTCCGGACTACAAGGCGCACTTACAATCCTTTTTTTCCCCCTCAAAACACAACAGTCTGCCTTATAACCCAGTGCGCTTATGTAAGGAATAAGTTTGGCTTAGCTTACCCACCTCGAAGCAATTTTATTTGGTACATTGGTGTAATGATAAGTGTGACCAGTAGATGGCAGTCAAACATAAGAGATAAGTGTAGGCTGCACCATTTGATGTGCTTCAACATACGAGTATTTTTATGGTGTGTGTATAAAGCCTGACATAACGGGACAAATTGGGTGGCTGCACGATCCACTTTAGCCGCCAGATGGCAGTAGAATATTGAATATTTTAAAATGCGTTTTATGGCAATTCCAACTTCAACAACATCAGTTGCTATGTAGAGGGGCGCTTTCCACCATTTTTAGCAGACTGCATTACAAAATGATTAACCCGCCCTCTTCCTCTCAAGCGAGATCCAACCAAGAATGGGGGCCATATGAATCCCTTCAGTGCTGCATCAAGTAGGGTAGTGTTTTGTATTCACTTTATTACAGTACGTTGTCATTTTTATCCTATTTAAAAAAAAAAAAATTTTGTATCCTTTAACGCACTTTTTTCTTACTTATTGTGTATTTTTCTATGTATTGTTAAAATGCTCTTGTGCTTCAAAGTATTTTTTTTGTTGAGGGAAAATTCCAATGTCACTGTCAAAGCAATTGAAATGGCACCACCTTAAAGTTCACAATGAAAACAACACAAATAAAATTAGAGACAATATTTCAGAATAATTCCAACCAATAGAGTAAAATGTGTGTAAATTTAAATCATTCTGCTCCATATTGCATCTAATAAGCCAGACCTGGGCAAATTAAGGCCCGAGGGCCGCATGTGGCCCTTTAAGCTTTTAAATCTGGCCCGCCGGACATTCACAAATATTTTTTTTCGATCTTTAAGATGGAAACTGTAGCTGCAATTATGATGTGCAGTGATGTTTTCAAATGACCGTAAATCTTGAACTATACAAAGTATTTCAATGGTTGGAATCTGTGCTTTTGCATGATATACTAGTTACTATGGTAACCTAGCAGTGTGGGCGTGGTTTGTTTCCACAGAGTGTTTCCAGACCGAGCCTGAAATGCGGGTGTCAGGGACAGACGCGGAAGGAGATTTTTACAACAAAGTTCTAAAGCTTAGTGATATATCAGATATATCAGATAGTAGGTGGGGTTTTTTTACCCTTCACGTTCATACTTTGCGGTGTTTGTTGCGTTTCGCTTGATTGTAAAATATGTCGATCGAGAGGGGATGTGACGTTCATATGTTGTCAATATTCAGTGTTTTATCGTTCATAGTTAATATTGTAAATCCCACATTCTTTATTTTTAGTAAAAAAAATGAAAATTCCATTACGTTTTTTTAAGGCGGTCTGTCATTATTGTTTTTAGCATTCAATCAGACATTATTGTGAGGTTTTGTATTAGTGTTCCTAAAAACAGATATACCGGGCCTTAGACACATTTTGTCTCTAAATTTGCCCCCCCCCAGTTAAAATAATTGCCCAGGCCTGGTTTAATGGATACAATGAAACACAATTAAGCATATAAAGTCGAGTTGTTTTGGTTTTGCACATGTAATGTAATATCGGAAATTATCGGTATCGGTTTCAAAAAGTAAAATGTATGACGCTGAGTACACGGACGTAGGGAGAAGTACAGAGCGCCAATAAAACTTAAAAGGCACTGCCTTTGCGTGCCGGCCCAATCACATAATATTTACGTCTTTTCACACACACACACACACACAAGTAAATGCAAAGCATACTTGGTCAACAGCCATACAGGTCACACTGAGGGTGGCCGTATAAACAACTTTAACACTGTTACAAATGTGCGCCACACTGTGAACCCACACAAACAAGAATGAAAAACACATTTCGGGAAAACATCCGCACCGTAACACAACATAAACACAACAGTCTCATTCAGTAAAAAAATTTAAAATTCCATTCCGTTTTTTAAGGCGGTCTGTCATAACGTTTTTAGCATTCAATCAGACATTATTGTGAGGTTTTGTATTAGTGTTCCTAAAAATAGATATATCGGCCCACAGACACATTTTTTTGTCTAATTTTGGCCATCGAGTCAATATCATTGCCCATTGTTTCCTTGTAAAAAAAAAAAAAAAAAAGTTTAAATAAGTAACTATAATAAGCCAATGGCTCTTTAAAGCAGTGTTTTTCAACCTTTTTTGAGCCAAGGCACATTTTTTGCGTTGAAAAATACCAGAGGCACACCACCAGCAGAAATCATAAACTCAGTTGACAGTAAAAAGTAATTGTCACAATTGTTGGATATGACTTTAAACCATAACTAAGCATGCATCACTATAGCTCTTGTCTCAAAGTAGGTGTATTGTCACTACGGTACCTGTCACATCACGCCCTGACTTATTTGGAGTTTTTTGCTGTTTTCCTGTGTGTAGTGTTTTAGTTCTTGTCTTGCGCTCCTATTTTGGTGGCTTTTTCTCTTTTGTTGGTATTTTCCTGTAGCAGTTTCATGTCTTATATTTCCCGCATCTACTTTGTTTTAGCAATCAAGAATATTTCAGCTGTTTTTATCCTTCTTTGTGGGGACATTGTTGATTGTCATGTCATGCTCGGATGTACATTGTGGACGCCGTCTTTGCTCCACAGTAAGTCTTTGCTGTCGTCCAGCATTCTGTTTTCCACAGGGGCGTCACTAGCTTTTAAGGACAGGGGGGGCTTAGCCCCCAGGAGATACACAGGACGCGAGTGAACGTAGCGCACGAGCACAAAACTTCACAAACGGCTAACAAAGACTTAGAAATGATTCATTGTTATTAGTATTATGTAAAAAATGCACGGGACGAAATGAAATGCTCCCCGGGACGATGGCTTTTAACCATTTTTTTTTCTTTTTCTTTTAATGTATTTATTAATTTGACATTTTATATTAAATGTCTTGGTTTTTCCTCCCTCTGAAAATCCTATGAAATGTTTAACAAGCCATTCTATAACAATACAACAACTATTAATGTAACAATACAATAAAACAAATATATTTAATGTTTTTTTCATTGTTTTAACATTAGACTAATGTATATTACTTTATATAGATTCTACAAGAGTGATGTGGGCATTTTCTATATGAACAAGTCCAAGGACCGCAGGCAAGGTCGCAGAGAAAATGCGGACTGGATTTTGAGGGATGTGGGCATTTTCTATATGAACAAGTGGAATGGATTGGATACCGACACACTAAAGGGGCTCTCTCCCTTAAAGTACCAATGATTGTCACACACACACACACACTAGGTGTGGTGAAATGTGTCCTCTGCATTTGACCCATCCCCTTGTTCACCCCCTGGGAGGTGAGAGGTGAGGGGAGCAATGGGCAGCAGCGGTGCCGCGCCCAGGAATAATTTTTGGTGATTTACGCTATGAAGTGAGGGGAAACTGAGTGAATAATGACAGGTTATATGATTAATTTATTTAAACTCATATTCGGGCCACTTTATAATGAATATGTCGGCATGTATTTGTTAAAAAAAAAAATAAAATAAAAAATTATATATATATATATATATATATATATATATATATATATATATATATATATATATATTTATTAGAGATGCGCGGATAGGCAATTATTTCATCCGCAACCGCATCACAAAAGTCGTCAACCATCCGCATCCACCCGAACTAACATTTAATCAAAACCGCACCCGCCCGTTGTTATATATCTAATATAGACGATGCAAGGCATTAGTGAGGTTAGAAAGCTTTTGCCTGTTAAAGAAAGGAGACTGATCCAATGCAGCAGAGACATTCAATGCGTGCCACGCTGTCACGGCCCAGACGCACACCAGTGCGCAATCATCTGGGAGCCGCGCTGAGCGCACCTCCAAGCGCGCTCGCGCCACTCAAACTGCTGCAGGCAGCTGCGTTCTATCTTGTTTTAACATCCTGTGGCACTCTTCTGGGATCACGGCGGACGAAACTGCTCATGCTCAGGGTGTTTGTGGAGATTCGGGGTTTTGCACAAATGTGATGCACCATGTTAGATGTCCCGGTTTTGTGACTGTCGTAGACATAAACAGCGTCGCAGCTCTTGCAAATCACGTAGCCAGCATTACTATCATCCTGATTTACAACCTCATAAAAACGAGTCCACGCTGAACTTTTCTGGCCTTTTTTTCCCCTGGTCTTTAGTATTCCCTTTTTTAGTTTGTCGCGTACCACGTTTGCTGCCGGCGTTGCCATCTCTTTTTTTCTTCTTCTTCTGTTGTGGCATGCTGCAGGTGCCTGCTCGTTTTTCGTATGTGGGTAACAACATTTAACTATGTATATATATTTCCGAATTGGTTTAACTGCCACCCGCCTGAATCTATTTAAAATCTAATTTTTTTTAATTTCAACCGCCCGACACGACCCGCAGATAAAATCTAATTTTTTTTTATTTCAACCGCCCGACCCGCGGATAATCCGCGGTTGTGTCCGCAAACCGCGCATCTCTAATATATATATTAGAGATGCTTGAGCCCCCCTAAAATAGGCCTAACAACGCCAATGCGTCCAGCATTCTGTTTTTTTTACTTTGTAGCCAGTTCAGTTTTACTTTCGTTCTGCATAGCCTTCCCTAAGCTTCAATACCTTTTCTTAAGGGCACTCACCTTTTGTTTGTTTTAAGCATAAGACACCTTTTTACCTGCATTTACAAAGCAATTAGCTACCGGCTGCCACCTACTGATATGGAAGAGTATTACACGGTTACTCTGCCGAGCTCTAGACACTCAACAACAACACATTCATTTGCAGACTATAATTACTGGTTTGCAAAAAAATGTTTTAACCCAAATATGTGAAATTAGATCATCTCCCACTGCTTTAAAAGGAACGGGTCCTCAAGATCGGGCTCCCTTCAAAGAGCCATAAATCCCATCTCTTATGAGTGTAGATGATTGAGGTATAATAGCCAGCAAACAAAGGGGAAGATAAAGTGAAATGTCAGGAGATGGACAGAGAGAAGCGAACAAGAGCCTATTCGTGATGAGAGCTCATGAATAATGCATAAGCGGACTGCGCATCACTTACACAACCAGTTTGTCCAGCAGGTCCAGCTGGTCCACAGGCATCCTCCAGTCAGTCAGCAAGGGGCCGTCCGCCGGAAAGTAGGACACACTCTCCTGCAACAATATTTCTTACATTACAAATGGTGCCATAACTAAGGAGCTATCAGACATAAAATACCACCAATAAACCCTCGAGGGTGCTTCTTCGCCAGCTGTCCCGCGGGTGATGAGCCAAACGCAGCGCAGGCCATGCAAATTTCTCTGTGATAAAATGTGATTAACTTCATAATTAAGGCACTAACGGTAGCAAAATGTTGTCTTTTTTATTTCTGATGCGGTTTGCTTACACGCCCGCCGAGGGATTTTTTTTATTGGTCCATTTCATGGGATGTAAAGCGCGCTGACACCCAACATACACAGGTGATAAGTGTTTTATATACCGCTGTTGTGAGGCTGTATTTCAAGCGGTGTAACGGAACTAAAAAAAGCCTACACAGAGCTGCGTGAAGTATATTTCAAGTTAATAGGCACAACTATTTGTGTGTTGCATTGATCAGAAAATATAAACCACCAGGGAAGTTCTAGTGAAGACACAAAAGGACAGTAATACACTGCAAGTACTAGAAGGCAGAAGGTGGTGAAATTCTGGTTGATTCAAATTTTAATGTATGTATTTTTGTATTACTTTATTGTAATGGTTTGACAAAATTATACAATATTTGTCCTTTGGCACTGCCCTTTTTTTAAAGAAATAAATTACAGTAAATGTCACATATCTAAAAAATTTATAAATAAAATAAAAAAGTACAGAAAAAAATGTATTTAATTAAGATACATTTTTACCTTTTTTATTTAATAAAAAAGAATAAACACTCCCATCGCTATACTCCCATGCATAGATATACAGAGAATCATCCATCCATCCATTTTCTACCGCTTGTCCCTTATGGGGATGCAGGGGGGGGTGCTGGAGCCTATCTTAGCTGCAACTTTATTGTAATGGCTTGACAAAATTATACAATATTTGTCCTTTAGCACTGCCCTTTTTTTAAATAAATAATTACAGTAAATGTCACATATTTAAAAAATGTATAAATAAAGTACAGAAAAAAAAAATGTATTATATATTTTTTCCTTTTTTTCTTATTTAATAAAAAAGTTTGACAAAATTATAAATTTTGTCCTTTAGCTCTGCCCTTTTTAAAATAAATAATTACAGTAAATGTCACATATTTAAAAAATGTATAAATAAAATAAAGTACAGAAAAATGTTTAATTAATTAAGACACATTTTTACTTTTTTTTTTGTTTTATTTAATAAAAAATAATAAACACTCCCATCACTATTTTGTCATGCATAGATATACAGAGAATCATCCATCCATCCATTTTCTACCGCTTGTCCCTTACGGGATTTCGTGGGGTGCTGGAGCCTATCTCAGCTGCAACTTTATTGTAATGGTTTGACAAAATTATACAATATTTGTCCTTTAGCACTGCCCTTTTTTTAAAGAAATAAATTACAGCAAATGTCACATATCTAATAAATGTATAAATAAAATAAAAAAGTACAGGAAAAAAATGTATTTAATTAAGATACATTTTTACCTTTTTTTTTTTATTTAATAAAAAAGAATAAACACTCCCATCGCTATACTCTCATGCAATGAGAGTATAACGATGGGATTATATAGCCCTAAACTCCTGATTTAGGGCTATATAAGTAAACATTGATTGATTGATTGATGCATAGGTATACAGAGAATCATCCTTCCATCCATTTTCTACCGCTTGTCTCTTACGGGGTTGCGGGAGGTGCTGGAGCCTAACTTAGCTGCAACTTTATTGTAATGGTTTGACAAAATTATACAATATTTTGTCCTTTAGCACTGCCCTTTTTTTAGAAGAAATAATTACAGTAAATGTCACATATTTAAAAAATGTATAAATAAAATTTAAAAAAAGTACAGAAAAAAATGTATTTAATTAAGATACATTTTTACCTTTTTTTTTTATTTAATAAAAAAGAATAAACACTCCCATCACTATACTCTCATGCATAGATATACAGAGAATCCTCCATCCATCCATTTTCTACCGCTTGTCCCTTACGGGGATGCGGGGGGGTACTGGAGCCTATCTTAGCTGCAACTTTATTGTAATGTTTTGACAAGATTATACAATATTTGTCCTTTTGCACTGCCCTTTTTTAAATAAATACTTACAGTAAATGTCACATATTTAAAAAATTTATAAATAAAATAAAGTACAGAAAAAAATGTATTTAATTAAGACACGTTTACCTTTTTTTTATTTAATAAAAAATAATAAACACTCCCATCATTATACTCTCATGCATAGATATACAGAGAATCATCCATCCATCCATTTTCTACCGCTTGTCCCTTACGGGGTTGCTGGAGCCTATCTTACCTGCAACTTTATTGTAATGTTTTGACAAAATTATACAATATTTGTCCTTTAGCACTGCCCTTTTTTTAAATAAATAATTACAGTAAATGTCACATATTTTAAAAAATGTATAAATAAAATAAAGTACAGAAAAAAATGTATTGAATTAAGACACATTTTTACCTTTTTTTTTTTTTCCATCCATCCATTTTCTACCACTTGTCCCTTTTGGGGTCGCGGTGGGTGCTGGAGCCTATCTCAGCTGCAACTTTATTGTAATGGCTTGACAAAATTATACATTATTTTGTTTTTTAGCAATGCCCTTTTTTTAAAGGAATAAATAATTACAGTAAATGTCACATTTAAAAAAAAAAAAAAGTATAAATACAATTAAAAAGTACAGAAAAAAATGTAAGATAAATGTTTACCTTTTTTTATTTAATAAAAAAAAGAATAAACACTCCCATCCCTATACTCTCATACAGAGAATTATACTAATCGTAATTGTGCGCATATCATACTCATTATTACATAATTTAAATAGAGAACGCGCGCTTATCTATGCAGTAAATACATATATACACACATATATGCATACATGTATACGTTATATTTATACGAAGTCATCTTTATTAATGATTAACACATAAATCTTCTAAATATAACTGATATTTTTTTACATATTTTTCCACAAATTTAAATGTCTGATTACACATTAACATTTATCCAACACACTACAGTGTAGTTTAGAAATGGCAGTGGCATGGCCACACAACTCACTGTACCTTGCAAATTTGAAATAAAAACATGAATAAATAATATTATTGAGCGATTAGCGCTCTCATTGCCAGGTAGCAATTAAGGGGCCAGTGGTCAGCTATAAATTAGTACTGCATCATTTAAATACAGTACCTTACTTAGTATTGAACAACACAAGGTACCTTTAGGACTAGTTTCATTTAAAACACAGTTGTATACAGGATATATGAGTTGGGGGTCCCTGTTCCATCCCTCTATCAGTTTGGGGGCCCTTGGCCTGAAAGATGTAGAGACCCCTGCTATATCAGTAGCAATAATAGGCGCATAAATAAAAGTATGAATTTTATACCAAAAAATAAGAGTGACAGCCACTGCATGATTAAAAGAGCGCCTCTGTGGAAATAATATGTATTATTTGTTTGAAGGTCCCAATATGGCAACAAAAGTAGTGCGCATGCGCACTATGGGTTGCTGGCAGAGTTGGTCTTCTCAAATTGGCAACGCCACACGCTAATAAAGACAATATCAGACTAAAAACAGACTATGGTCAGACATTTTTTAACATCATTGCTTTACTCTAGCCGTAATTTTGGCAGTCGCGTTAACTGAGACCTCGTAAAATTGTGTCATTTTTAGCTTGCAAACAGTTTGGAAAAGCAAAACACAACCACCAGCGCATGCGCACTCATTCTTCAGCAGGAGGACGAGTTCGGCTCGCCAAGAAGTTAGCCTGCTGGAAATTACAGCCAAATAGTTTAAATACTGACCTGATTTCAAGAGTATTTGCTGTATTTGTTCGAACCCAAAAGGGACAAGCGGTAGAAAATGGATGGATGGATGTTCGCCATACGTGTTTCATTAAAATGCAGGTGCGTTAAACGTTGCATGTGGGCGGGGCCCGTGATGTTTCAATGGTGCGTTCATGTTTTCGGGAATTCCAGCTGTTTCAGCGACAACTTCCGGGGAAGTTTTGTAATAAAGGGTACTTCTGCGAGTCAATGTCCACTACGAATACGAAATATACTTTCAATAATGACTTTAAACGTGAGTAAGACTTGATGGTAAATATCGCTGATACATGTGAGTGCCATGAGACTCATGGTTTCCTAACTTCCGCGAGGTCCTTGAACGAAACACGTCTTTGCTGTGTAAACATTACGGGCGGGCTATACTGCTAATTTTAAAACCAACAAAATCATAAAAAAGTTCCCTTTTTACAAACAAATGGGGGAAATTACAGTAAATGTCACATATCTAAAAAATGTATAAATAAAATAAAAAAGTACAGAAAAAAATGTATTTAATTAAGATACATTTTTACCTTCTTTTTTTATTTAATAAAAAAGAATAAACACTCCCATCGCTATACTCTCATGCATAGATATACAGAGAATCATCCATCCATCCATCCATTTTCTACCGCTTGTCCCTTACGGGATTGCGTGGGGTGCTGGAGCCTATCTCAGCTGCAACTTTATTGTAATGGTTTGACAAAATTATACAATATTTTGTCCTTTAGCAATGCCCTTTTTTTAAGTAATACATAATTACAGTAAATGTCACATATTTTTAAAAAAAATGTATAAACAAAATGAAAAAGTACAGAAAAAATTTTATTTAATTAAGATAAATGTTTACCTTTTTTTTATTTTATAAACCTTGCATGTGGGCGGGGCCCGTGATGTTACAATGGTGCGTTCAGGTCAACAGGAATTCCAGTAGTTTCGGCGACAACATCCGGGGAAGTTTTGTAATAAAAGGTACTTCTGCGTGTCAATGTCCACTACAAAAAGGAAATATAATTTTAATAATGACTTTAAACGTGAGTAAGACTTGATTGTAAATATCGCTGATACATGTAAGTGCCATGAGCCTCACGATTTCCTAACTTCCGCGAGGTCCTTTAACGGAACACGTCTTTGCTGTGTAAACATTAAGGGCGGGCAATACTGCTCATTTTAATACCAACAAAATCTTTAAAAATGTCCCTTTTTATAAACAAATGTTTGGGGAAAATTAAGTCAACAGTGCAAAACAACTGCACAAAATCAAAAACTACCATATTTGATATGGATGCTAATGTGAGTCTTTAATGCATACTTGCCAACCTTGAGACCTCCGATTACGGGGGGTGGGGGGTTGGGGGCGTGGTCGGGGGTGGGGCGGGGCGTGGTTGGGGGCGTGGTTAAGAGGGGAGGAGTATATTGACAGCTAGAATTCACCAAGTCAAATATTTCATACATATATATATATATATATATATATATATCTACATCCTGAAAATATGCAAACAAAACTGTTTGGATAATTGATACTTCAAACTTGCATAAATAAATATTAAGGAATATAACATAACTTGGCTTCTGAGAGCTTCAAAATGTAGTGAATAAAATGCTAAAGTTGTTGATAAACAAGCAGTTATTTTAATAATTAAATATGGTCATTTGAAATGAATTATTAAAATCATTTAAAATTAATTATTTCAAATATGTTTATTTTAATGTAAAATTCTATGGCTGGATGTAATAAGGAGTCAGAAAAAATACAAATAAAAATACAATTAATTTTGATGTTTTTAGCAAAATATAGTAAAAATGTATTTATTTATTTTTTTAAATTGTATTAATAAATATCTATTTATTTTTAGGTAAGATAAACATAATAATACAATGTATCTCTAGTCTGGATGATTTAGTTCTTGTCACCCTGTTGTCCTCCCGTAGTGAAAAAAGGTTGTCCTCACTCAGGTCCGCATGGAGCTGGAGGGCGCGTGGCCTCCAGCTCCGGCTGAAAATCGGGAGATTTTCGGGAGAATATTTGTCCTGGGAGGTTTTCGGGAGAGGCGCTGAATTTCGGGAGTCTCCCGGAAAATTCGGGGGGGTTGGCAAGTATGCTTTAATGCCAAAGCATTAGACTTAGACAAACTTTATTGATCCACAAAGGAAATTGTTCCATACAGTAGGTCAGTTACAACGGATGGTAAGGGTAAGGATGGAAAGGATAATGCAGGTATAAAGTAGACAAAAAATGTACCATAGTAGCAATATAAAATATATGTGATATTTACATATTATATATACAGTCTATAATATATACTGATATATTATATTATATTATATGTTTATATAATATATACAATATATAACAAATCCCAATTACCATGTACAATATTGCAGTATATGTAACAGACACAAACGCCTCAAACTGAGTTTGGCCCGCTTTCCGGATCGGTTTGTCAATCCGGTTTAAGTCCCCTTTGCTGGTGCTGCTCCCCCAAATAAACCACTGCAAAGTACAGGGCACTGGCCACAACTGAAAAAAGATCTCCAACAGCTTGCTGCACACATTAAATGACCTAATAGCTTCCTCAGGAAAAAGAGTCTGCTCATCCTTCCAGTCCAGTCTGCTGTTCAAGTGGACTCCCAGGTACTTGTACTGCCCCACTACTGCCTTTGCCATTGTTTGTAAACTGAATTTAGAATTGTTTGCATTTTAATTTTGTGAACTGTTTTTTTTTACATCAAATTATTCTGACAAGTTCACTGAATAAACATTTGTAAACAACATGTGTGTGTTTAAAAATTAAGTGTTTTAAAAACTTAGTGTAAAAAAAAAAAAATCAGTGCAGAAAAATTCAGTGTAAAAAAAATCAGTGTATATAGAAATTAAGAGTAGGAATTCAGTTAAAAAAAATTCAGTGCAGAAATATCAGTTGCTTCAAAACACAAGACTAAAGAATAAATGAGCTGGTTCTGAGACAGGATCAATTGCTTCGGTCTTAATTTATTTTATTTTATTTTAATTAGGGACCGAGTCTTTTGGGACAGAGGACCCTGTCGTATTTCTAGCGTTTTATTACTATACCGCCACCTCTTTGAGCTGTAATTTGACCCCCTTAACATGCTTCAAAACTCACCAAATTGGACACACACATCAGGACTGGCAAAAATTGTGATCTAATCAAAAAACCAAACCCCAAAACTGAAAATTGCGCTCTAGCGCCCTCTAGGAAGAAAACACATACAAAACTGCCTGTAACTCCCAGTAGGAATGTCGTAGAGACATGAAACAAAAACTTCTATGTAGGTCTCACTTAGACCTAGATTTCATACACTAACAACCCCCAGCAAAAATCGACAGGAAGTTTGCAATTCCCCCTTCAAAACAAAAGTTGTGTAAAAACAGTCACCTTTTTTCAAACATTATCTCCTCTGAGCGCGTTTGTCGTGTCGGCTTCAAATTAGCACAGGAGAGAGATTGAACCCTTCTGATTAAAAGTTGAATTGAAAGAGTTTTAATTACTGCTCCGGTTTGGATTTTATGAGCTCTCAAAGTCGATTTAATACTTCTATTCTTTTTACACTGAATTTTTACACATTGAATTTCAAAACACTCTGTTGTAACAAACTGCATTTCTAAACACATATTTTGTTTTATTCAATTACATTTGATGTAAAAATTCAGTTACATAAATTCAGTGTAAAAAAAAAAAAGCTTTCATAATAAAGACACAAATTAGTTTCCATAATTTTACGGGGGTTTTTTTTGTTTGTTTTGTTATTAAAATGCAATTGCCTCTTGCTCAAGCTGAAAATAAACCGAAACTCATGCACTGAAAATTTCCCTACCCACTCATTGCAGCAAAACAATATTGTTTATTGGTTCTACTTCATTGTGTCATTTCCTCTAACCTGTACTAATATAACCGGCATGAGATTGTATTCTGCAGGTTCTGTGAGGTATTGGAATGGTAATAGCAGAAAAACAACCTGCACGTCGGCCATTTCTCAGTGACAAAGCTTACGTTTACTGCAAACTCCATCTAAAAATCATGGCTTTATTGTCAGTAAATGTAATAATTGTCTTTCCTGCCTGTTGCCAGACGACAGAATAGGCCGTGTTATGAAACCAAAGGGCGGCTGGCCCTATAGTCCACTGTCAATCACTCGGAGAAGGCCTGTGTTTCCATGGCGATGCGAAAGGCTGGAGATGACTTGCCTTTATAAAGTGATATGACCACTTGTAGACTCACTGGCTCCTTGCGGCGTGTACGTGTGTGTGTGTGTGTGTGTGTGTGTGTGTGTGTGTGTGTGTGTGTGTGTGTGTGTGTGTGTGTGTGTGTGTGTGTGTGTGTGTGTGTGTACGGGGGAGTTTGGACAAGCACACCGCTGTGCACCTTCTGTGCTTTTCTGCTCGCCAAGACATGCAAGAAGCCCGAGAATGTTGCGCCGAGCAGAATTACAACCAGCTCTTTTCTTGTTTCCCAACAGCCACCACTCCACCCTAAATAATTCACCGCCAATATCTGCTGATCGATCTTTGTGTATTGATCACGCGGCAAACAATGGTGCAACGCTTCCTTCCAGCAGGATGCTGTACTGGACAGGACATATGGGCAGAGATGTATGGCTGTGTGGATGTGAAGATATATTGTAGGATAACATAGACAAATGTAATAAATGTCTCCCTATTAAGCACAGATGTCAATGTGGCCCGCAACATCATTTATTGTGGCTCGCCATGTCATTTTATGGTGGCCCGCTACTTAATTTAATTGTGGAAAGCCACTTAATTTTACATGGTCTGCCGTTACAATTTAATGACGACCACCAGTTAATTTAATGTGGCCCACAACATCATTTAATGTGGCCCACCACTTAATTTATTGTGGTCCACAACATCATTTAAGGTGGCCCACAATATCATCTAATGTGGCCCACCACATCATCTAATTTGGCCCACCACATCATCTAATGTGGCCCACAACGTCATTTAATGTGGCCCACCACATCATCTAATGTGGCCCACCACATAATTTTATGTGCCCCACCACATCATTTAACTTGGCCCACATCATTTAATGTGGCCTGCCACATAATTAATTGTGGCCCACCACATCATGTAATGTGGTTCGCCACTTCATTTAACTTGGCCCACAACATCATTTAATGTGGCCCACAACATCATTTAAGTGCCCCACAAGGTAATTTAATGTGGCCCACCACGTCATCTAATGTGTCCCACCACATCTTTTATTGTGGCCCACAACATCATTTAATGTGGCTCACCACATCATCTAATGTGGTACATCATTTTATGTGCCCCACCAACTCATTTAACTTGGCCCAACATCATTTAATGTGGTCCACCACATCGTTTAATGTGGCCCATCACATCATTTAATGTGGCCTACCACATCTTTTATCCTGGTTCACAACATCATTTAATGTGGTCCGCCACTTCATTTAACTTGGCCCACAACATCATCTAATGTGGCCCACCACATCGTTTAATGTGGCCCGCCACATAATTAATTGTGGCCCATATCATTTAATGTGGACCACCACATCATGGACATCGTTTAAGTGGCCCGCAACATAATTTATTGTGGCCCATCACATCATCTAATGTGGCCCACCACATCTTTTATCCTGGTTCACAACATCATTTAACGTGGTCCGTCACTTCATTTAACTTGGCCAACAACATCATTTAATGTGGGCCACCACATCGTTAATGTGGCCCGCCACAAATTTATTGTGGCCCACCATATCATCTAATGTGGCCCACCACGTCTTTTATTGTGGCCCACAACATCATTTAAAATGGCCCGCCACATTAGATGATGTGGTAGGCCAAATAAAATGATGTGGCGGTCGTCATTAAATTGAAGGAGCAGACCACGTAAAATCAAGTGTCTGTTCACAATTACATTAAGCCCACCACGTTATTTTATGTGGTCCGCCACTTCATTTATTGTGGCCCACAACATCATTTAAATTGGCCCACCACATCATCTAATGTGGCCCACCACATCGTTTAATGTGGCCCGCCACATAATTTATCATGGCCTACAACATTATTTATTTTGGCCCACCACATGTTTTATTGTGGCCCACAACATCATTTAAAATGGCCCACCACATAATTGTATGTGGTCCCCTACTCCATTTAACTTGGCCCAAAACATCATTTAATTTGGCCCACCACATCATCTAATGTGGCCCACCACATCATCTAACATGGCCCACCACATCATCTAACGTGGCCGACCACATTGTTTATTGTGGCCAACCACATAGTTTATTGTGGCCCACGTCATTTAATGTGGCCCACCACATCCTCTAATGTGGTCCACCACATCCTCTAATGTGGTCCACCACATTGTTTAAGTGGACCGCCACATAATTTACTGTGGCCCATCATATTAGCTAATGTGCCCCACCACATCTTTTATTGTGGCCCACAACATCATTTAATGTGGTCCGCCATTTCATTTAACTTGGCCCACAACATCATTTAATGTGGCCCACAACGTCATCTAATGTGGCCCACCACATCATCTAATGTGGCCCACAACATCATTTATTGTGGCCCACAATATCATTTAAAGTGGTCCTAAACTTCATTTAACTTGGCCCACAACATCATTTAATGTGGCCCACAATGTCATCTATGTGGTCCACCACATCATCTAATGTGGCCCACCACATCATCTAATGTGGCCCACAACATCATTTATTGTGGCCCACAATATCATTTAAAGTGGTCCTAAACTTCATTTAACTTGGCCCACAACATCATTTAATGTGGCCCACAATGTCATCTATGTGGTCCACCACATCATCTAATGTGGTCCACCACATCATCTAATGTGGCCCACCACATCTTTTATTGTGGCCCACAACATCATTTAATGTGACCCACCACATAATTTATTTTGGCCCACAACATCACTTATTCTGGCCCAATATATCATCTAATGTGGCCGGCCCACCACATCTTTTATCGTGGCCCACAATATCATTTAAAATGGCCCGCCACATTAGATGAAAAATCAAATGGCTGTTCACATTTAAATTAAGCCCACCACATCATTTTATGTGGTTCGCCACTTCATTTAACTTGGCCCACAACATCATTTAATGTGGTCCGCCACTTAATTTAACTTGGCCCACAACATAATTTATATGGCCCACAACGTCATTTAATGTGGCCCACAACGTCATTTAATGTGGCCCACAACGTCATTTAATGTGGCCCACAACATCATTTAATGTGGTCCACCACATCATCTATTGTGGCCCACCACATCGTTTAACGTGGCCTGCCACATAATTAATTGTGGCCCATATCATTTAACGTGGCCCACCACATCATCTAATGTGGTCTACCAGATCATTTAAGTGGCCCGCAACATCATTTATGCTGGCCCATCACATCATCTCATGTGGCCCACCACATCTGTTATACTGGTTCACAACATCATTTAATGTGGTCCGTCACTTCATTTAACTTGGCCCACAACATCATTTAATGTGGGCCACCACATCGTTTAAGTGGCCCGCCACAACATTTTATTTGGTCCGCCACTTCCTTTAACTTGGCCCACCACATCATCTAATTTGGCCCACCACATCGTTTAAGGTGGCCCGCCACATAATTTTTTGAGGCACACCACATCTTTTATCCTCGTTCACATCATTTAACGTGGTCCGCCACTTCATTTTACTTGGCCCACAACATCATTTAATGTGGCCAACCACATCACCTAATGTGGCCCACCACATCTTTTATCCTGGTTCACAACATAATTTAATGTGGTCCGTCACTTCATTTAACTTGGCCCACAACATCATTTAATGTGGGCCACCACATCGTTTAAGTGGCCCGCCACATAATTTATCGTGGCCCACAACATCATTTAATGTGGCTCACCACATCATCTAATGTGGCACACCACGTTAAGTTAAAATGGCCCACCGCATCATTTTATTTGGTCCGCCACTTCCTTCAACTTGGTCCACAACATCATCTAATGTGGCCCGCCACATAATTCATAGTGGCCCACGACATCATTAATATGGCCTGCAAATGGCTGGAAATTTAAAGAAAGCACTTTCTGGCTGAATGTATTTTTTCTTTCAATTTTGACAGAAAAATGATGCACATGCAATTGCATATGTTTTACATTTAAATATTATACGATCACACAACTAAATGTTCAAAGCATTTTTTTTGTTTTAAAAAATAAACACTTAAATATTTTGTCATGATCTTGACTTACAATTTCAAAGCAAGTTATCCATCAATCTGTTAGTAAAAATATATAATAATCAAAAACAAATTCCTTTGCAAATTGTATAACAAGGCTATCATATGTTTATAGTCATATATATTTTCTGACACATGTGACCCTCTGAGGGCAGCCAGTATTGCAATACAGTAAGAAGAATGAACTTTTGCAGCATATTCATGAGTACATACTAGTGACTATTTTTTTAAGCCAAAAAATAAAAAAAATACATCAAAATATGTTTTGGAAAGAAACATGTGGGCATGTGTGGAAGTCGCTTCCGAACGGTCCCACTGACAGACACTTCACAGGAGCCAAGCGTGCCGTTTTAACAAAGTTTTAATGCACATAGGTTTTTATCAAAGTCTTTCTCTTCAGTAGAACGTGACCTTTCAGTCACGCCCGTATCCTCTCCCTCTCTCTGCTCCCGGCTGCTCACTGTTAAAGACAACAGATGAATAGATTACCACGTACCACCTGTGAAATCTGATCACCTGCCAGCTGTGTCTCGCCGTCAACACATACCCCGCCCCTATCCGATGGTGCACCTTCACCATTTTGATCAACATTTTCTCTATGACTTAAGCTCCGGACTTCTATTGTTTGTTGGAGATTGTCATTACTGCTACGAGTGGTGGAAAAGTGACCATAGCTGAGAAACAAAAATTTTTGGGCGACCCTCTTGGGAGCGCGTGCAACCCAACAATGGTTAAGGCCATGTCTACACTAAGCCGGATAACCCCTTAAACAAATCATTATTTAGCTTAAGCCCCGTTTCAGCCACACTAAACCATCGTTTAAGGTCCCCCTCCTCGAACAATTTTTTACACGAGTAAGTGCGCCGTGTATTTCTTGAATTTCCGGCTCTTAGCTTTGTATGGACTCATCGATCGTTTACAAACTGAGTTCGGAGAGGAAGTGACGTCAGAAAGAACGCGCCACGGCCAGCCTCATAATAAAGCGGTTTCGTAACTCAGAGGTAACCACTGGAAATATGAAGGCGAGTCATCCAGACAAGCCCGTGTTTCTCCTTCCGTCTGTACAGACACTTGTGGAAATCACACATGAATACCTTAAGAGAAAGCGATTGCAGCTATTTGGGATACAACACTTCTCAGACGGCAAGAGAACATTCCAATGTCCGGGTCAGCTGTGATTCTACTTACCAAAAAACTTAGTCCATTTGTCGAAGGAGAGACAACGAGAATGCGGGTTCCCGTGGATGTGATAAAAAAAAGGGGGGCGTGCTTTGTATTACCTGGCCGTCTAAGGAAGATTACGGAAAACGGCAAATTCTTTTGGACTGGCAAAGCAGACTGTATCAGTTGTGTCAGGTTCTCTCGTCAGACGTGTTGGAATCCGGCTCGAAGGACCAAGAAGATGTCAGGTTCAAACACTGATGACATCTATTAAACAAGACAAGAAGCAAGGAATTAAACACAGACAGAATTAAATTTGGCTCAATGAGAACCGCGTACACCTGTACCCTTGCATAGTGTTCCACGATCTGATGAAAGATTGTACGCCTCCTCTTTTATTTGGACTTTCCCTGATTACATGGCAACAGCTGTTTCTAAAGGAGGGGGTCGTAAACAGCCACTGCCTTTGGTTACAAAACAGTTCAAAGAAAAGGTCGTAAAACAGTTTAAAGAAAAGGTCCCGGAGGGGAGTCAGGTCCTGCTTCCTCTCCGCTTTGTAGCTCTCGGGTCAAGACAAAATCTTTCTGTGAATTACAATACATCAAAGAAACAGAACACCTTCATGTTGCTTCCCATCCTACACAGTAGGAGTTTTAGGAGAACTCATGGCAACACAAAGTTTTGTGATAACTTAGATACAATTATTCTGACAAATTGGGTATCAGGTGGGATTAGGGTTGTACGATATACCGGTATTAGTATAGTACCGCAATACTAATGAATCATTTTCGGTACTATACCGCCTCTGAAACGTGCCAGTCCCACACAATATCGGACTGCCGATATTATCGGCCGATAAATGCTTTAAAATGTAATATTGGAAATTATCGGTATCGGTTTCAGAATTATCAGTATCGGTTTCAATATGTAAAATGTATGACTTTTTAAAACGCCGCTGTGTACACGGACGTAGGGAGAAGTACAGAGCGCCAATAAACCTTAAAGGCACTGCCTTTGCGTGCCGGGCCAGTCACATAATATCTACGGCTTTTCACACACACAAGTGAATGCAAGCATACTTGGTCAACAGCCATACAGGTCACACTGAGAGTGGCCGTATAAACAACTTTAACACTGTTACAAATATGCGCCACACTGTGAACACACACCAAACAAGAATGACAAACACATTTCGGGAGAACATCCGCACCGTAACACAACATAAACACAACAGGACAAATACCCAGAACCCCTTGCAGCACTAACTCTTCCGGGACACTACAATATACACCCCCCGCAACCCCCCACCCCCACCTCAACCCCGCCCCCCTCAACCTCCTCATGCTCTCTCACGGAAAGCATGTCCCAAATTCCAAGATGCTGTTTTGAGGCATGTTAAAAAAAATAATGCACTTTGTGACTTCAATAATAAATATGGCAGTGCCATGTTGGTATTTTTTTTCCCATAACTTGAGTTGATTTATTTTGGAAAAACCTTGTTACATTGTTTAATGCATCCAGCGGGGCATCACAACAAAATTAGGCATAATAATGTGTTAATTCCACGACTGTATATATCGGTATCGGTTGATATCGGTATCGGTAATTAAGAGTTGGACAATGTCGGAATATCGGATACCGGCAAAAAAGCCATTATCGGACATCTCTATTGAAAACTAGTTCTGAAAATTGCAAGGTGATTCAAAATTATTGAAAAAAACAAAAAAGCCTCAAAACATTGAACTTTTGCCGCAACTTTCTTAAAAAGCTGCCATGGATTTAGGCATTTTAGGCCTAAATTTAGGCATTTTAGGCCTAAATAAATGCCCCTTTTTTCCGCTTCTTAAACAAAACTATAACTGGTGTTTCCATTAAGTAACCTTTACTATGAAATGTAAGGAAACGCCTTACGTCTTATAATCGCTTGCTCAAACAAAGGCCTTGCTTTTTCCCGCCACTTTAAAACAAACAATAACCGGTGGTGCTACTTAGTATTGCTTTCACTATGACATGTGTGTTGTGGCAATAAACACCTTACCTCTAATAATCACCCGCTCAAACTGGTGCCTCTGTCAAGGCAACAACAACAAATACCAGATGGTGCCCCTTGAAAAAAATTTGGCATAATAATGTGTTAATTCCACGACTGTATACATCGGTGTCGGTTGATAGCGGTATCGGTAATTAAGAGTTGGACAATATCGGGATATCGACAAAAAAGCCATTATCGGACATCCCTAATGTTTAATGTACACTAAGATTTTTTGTTAAAGGGGAACATTATCACCAGACCTATGTAAGCGTCAATATATACCTTGATGTTGCAGAAAAAATACCTTTTTTTTAACCGATTTCCGAACTCTAAATGGGTGAATTTTGGCGAATTAAACGCCTTTCTATTATTCGCTCTCGGAACGATGACGTCACGACGTGACGTCACATCGGGAAGCAATCCGCCATTTTCTCACTTTCGTCGGTGTGTTGTCGGAGGGTGTAACGACACGAACAGGGACGGATTCAAGTTGCACCAGTGGCCCAAAGATGCGAATGTGGCAAGAAATTGGACGAAATTTGTTCAAAATACGAGGCTGTGGGGAAAGCCGACGAAATGGTCAGTCGTTTGTTCCGCACACTTTACCGACGAAAGCTATGCTACGACAGAGATGGCAAGAATGTGTGGATATCCTGCGACACTCAAAGCCGACGCTGACATCAACTCCAAAACTGGACAGATCAGCTTTCAGGAAAAGAGAGCGGATGAGGGTATGTCTACGGAATATATTAATTGATGAAAACTTTATTCATTACTCGCGGTTTTACGTAAATTATTATACATAAACTGTGTTTACCAGTAATTTAGCTTAAAAACATTTATTTTTTTCAATCATTCGAGTACATTCGGGTAGTCTTGTGTAATGCAGTATTTTGTGTCTATTTAGGTATGGTTAACCTGAGTGCTGAAATCGTGGAAAAATATATGTTCTTAGCGCGCCTGAAATGAGCTGTCTGCACTCTCAAAGTGCATGTTGTTGCCAAATGTATTTCATATGCTGTAAACCTAGTTCATAGTTGTTAGTTTCCTTTAATGCCAAACAAACACATACCAATCGTTGGTTAGAAGGCGATCGCCGAATTCGTCCTCGCTTCCTCTCGTGTCGTTTTCGTCGGTTTCGCTTGCATACGGTTCAAACCGATATGGCTCAATAGCTTCAGTTTCTTCTTCAATTTCGTTTTTGCTACCTGCCTCCACACTACCACCATCCGTTTCAATACATGCGTAATCTGTTGAATCGCTTAAGCCGCTGAAATCCGGGTCTGAATCCGAGCTATCCATCCATCCATTTTCTACCGCTTATTCCCTTTTGGGGTCGCGGGGGGCGCTGGAGCCTATCTCAGCTACAATCGGGCGGAAGGCGGGGTACACCCTGGACAAGTCACCACCTCATCGCAGGGCCAACACAGATAGACAGACAACATTCACACTCACATCCACACACTAGGGCCAATTTAGTGTTGCCAATCAACCTGTCGCTATATCTTGCTGTTCTATGCGCCATGTTTGTTTGTGTTGGCATCACTATGTGACGTCACAGGAAAATGGACGGGTGTATATAACGATGGTTAAATTCAGGCACTTTGAAGCTTTTTTTTAGGGATATTGCGTGATGGGTAAAATTTTGAAAAAAACTTTGAAAAATAAAATAAGCCACTGGGAACTGATTTGTAATGGTTTTAACCCTTCTGAAATTGTGATAATGTTCCCCTTTAAAATACAGCCAAAACTGCCATTTTTTTGTGGTCCCCCTTTATTTATAAAAGTACCGAAAAGTATCGAAATAATTTTGGTACCGGTACCAATATATTGGTGTCGGGACAACACTAGGTGGGATTTACCCTGTGTGGAAGGGGCCTAAGAAACACTGTATCAGACGTCATTATCGTGCGCAGGTGTGCCGCATGTTGTGACCTACAAGTCTGCGTCTACATCAGCACGCAGAGTGCGAGTGAAATTTGCACTCCTGAGCTGCATGGCGACAACGTTGCTGTCAAAGTCGTTGACGGGAGGCGTGCAAGGTGAATATCTGCCACGTCTCGCACAGACAAAAAGTTCTCGCCGAAAGGTCAGGCGCGCCTGCCCAACGTGACGTTGCATATATCATCGGAATTATTTCCGTTGATCTTATAAGACAGTGCGGTGATCACGTCACGGTGCAGGAAAAGTCTCGGATGAAGCGCCGGTCGCATCCGCCATGTCTACCTGCAGCCAAAGCTCAGCAAAGCACACTTGAAAGCACTCTGCCTTCATCCCTACCTTCCTCTCTCTCTCTCTCTCTCTCTCTCTCTCTCTCTCCCCCCATTGCGCTCTATAAATACATAGGGTGCTGTTTCCAAGGTAACAACTCTTTGGAGGATTGGCCACCTGAAATCCAGATGGAGTGAGAGGAGGAGGGTGAGTGGTCTGCAGGAAAATGGCCCCCACACTGCACCATCTGCCTCCACGTCAGGCTTTGTTGGCGCAACAGGCCGTGTTGATTCCATGCCTAGTGTGTACTGTACATGTTAGCCACTGTACTTAGTGATGCCTCAAACGCTGACTCAGCTGCTTTGCATGAGCACCTTTCTGTGCTGCGTCACCCTTACTGATCAACCCAACACCTGTTTTAACAGTAGAAAGGCGCTTACATGAGGTTGCAGGTGTTCTGGCGCCCTCTAGTGC
Organism: Nerophis lumbriciformis; assembly: GCF_033978685.3. Classification (NCBI taxonomy): domain Eukaryota; kingdom Metazoa; phylum Chordata; class Actinopteri; order Syngnathiformes; family Syngnathidae; genus Nerophis; species Nerophis lumbriciformis. Next base: position 29,160,567 of record NC_084571.2, on the reverse strand, counting down.
CTCCAAAGAGAAACTGCAACAAATTGTCTGCATACATATGGCAGGATCCTGAAAATAAAATAAATTAGTTTATTCTTTCTGTGTGTATTTCAACATAATTATCTTCATTAAATAAATAATCATTCTTTTTGCAAAAGTCATGCTTTTGTTCTTTGGACCAAAAACCTTGGTAAACAGCGCCTATCTTGGGTGAGAGTAAGTACTGCACCCAGTTTTGCCTCTATTGCACAGTTCAAAACAATTATTTTAACTTAATGAAAATATTCCATCCATCCATCCATCCATTTTCTACCGCTTATTCCCTTTTGGGGTCGCGGGGGGCGCTGGAGCCTATCTCAGCTACAATCGGGCGGAAGGCGGGGTACACCCTGGACAAGTCGCACTAGAGGGGGCACTTTCAGCTCATGAGAAATGGAGAATTGTTTGTGTTGGGCGTTTTCCCAGAAATAAAAACTGTTGAAGGTTCCATTTATTTATTTATTTATTTGTGTCTTATTATATTTTGGTGTACATAATCATGTGGGGTTTTGAAGTATTGCATATTTTGTGCGTTTGCCATTAAAAAAAAAGTTTTCTTTGACAAAAAAGGGCATAATACAAACAAACAAACAAAAGGCAGCACGGTGGAAGAGGGGTTAGTGCGTCTGCCTTACAATACGAAGGTCCTGAGTAGTCGTGAGTTCAATCCCGGCCTCGGGATCTTTCTGTGTGGAGTTTGCATGTTCTCCCCGTGACTGCGTGGGTTCCCTCCGGGTACTCCGGCTTCCTCCCACTTCCAAAGACATGCACCTGGGGATAAGTTGATTGGCAACACTAAATTGGCCCTAGTGTGTGGATGTGAGTGTGAATGTTGTCTGTCTATCTGTGTTGGCCCTGCGATGAGGTGGCGACTTGTCCTGGGTGTACCCCGCCTTCCGCCCGATTGTAGCTGAGATAGGCTCCAGCGCCCCCTGCGACCCCGAAGGGAATAAGCGGTAGAAAATGGATGGATGGACAAACAAACAAAAAATTATTAAAAAAGTAAGCAAAAAAAAAAAAAACAAGAACAAAATAAATGACTTGTTTTTATCAGTTTTATAGGTCAGGCGTTTTTGGACCACCAATAATTTTAGTGCTCCAGAAATAATAATCAATTAAAATGAATTAAAATCAATAGTGTTATGAATGGGGAATATTGCACATTTGGTGTTTTTGCCATAAAAAAAAACAGTTTTGACAAAAAGGGCATAAAACATTAAAAAAACAAACAAACAAATAATAATGAATGGCTTATTTTTAACATTAAACTTAAGGGGAGCCCTATATATATATATATATATATATATATATATATATATATATATATATATATATATATATATATATATATATATATATATATATATATCAATGGACATATATTTATATTAATCCATTGGATATATATAATGTAAATATATATGTATGTATATATATATATATATATATATATATATATATATATATATATATATATATATATATATATATATATATATATATATATATATATATATATATGTATATATATATATATATCAATGGATATATATTTTATTATTAAATCAACATAAAAAAACACAAAATACACTCACAATTAGTGCACCAACCCAAAAAAAACCTCCCTCCCCCATTTACACTCATTGGGTCACACAAAAGGGTTGTTTCCTTCTGTTATTAATATTCTGGTTCCTAAAATATATATTGATACAGTCTGCAATCATGTGGGGTATATCTTACATTTGTAAACTGATATCACTAGACGACGTGATTTGCATTGTTGTCAATTTCAGAGTTTTCCGAACCATTTAACTCCTAAAACTGAAATACATTTGTATTTTATATTCGTTCTTACTTTACCTATTTCAAAAATCAATATCCCCCGTAAATTATAGTTTTCTCCTCTTAATTGAAATAACGTAAGAATACAAGCTGGAAGGCTGTTGGTTCTTCACTCGAAACATAATTTCCATTGTTTTTAAAAACACAATATCTGAACATTTTAACACATTAGAACTTATAAATAATGGATTGGTAGGTTCATAGTAGCACGCTTTGTGTAATATTCTAATAACCCTTTTTTGAAGTTTAATTATTGGTCTATGTTTGTTTTATAAACATTTCCCCAAACTTCAACACAGGATGTTAAATATGGGAAAATAAAAGAATAATATAACATATGCAAACATTTCTTATTCAGCATGGGTCTTACTTTATAAAGAATAGCAATGGATTTGGATATTTTTCCCTTTATTTATTCAATATGCGGTTTCCAACATAAGTCATGATCAAGTATTATTCCCAGGAATTTAGTTCCATATACTCTATCAATTTCCACTTGATTTCATTTTAATTTTGCTTCACAGTTTGTCCTTGCACCACTAAACACGTTATTTTAAATTGTATTGTATACGCTGTTACGTTTGATAACATCTTTAATGTCAAATGTTTATACTAACTGACTGAAGAATAAAAACACTATATACAGTATTTTAAAACATTTGGCAATTTTCTGAACTCAATAGATTCCAGTGTGCCATATAAAAGGCATAGCAATAAACATCCATCCACCCATCAATTTTCTACACCAAAAATGTAAACTTGTGTAAAAAGACACAAAAGAGCATTTGGTCTTTAAGTAGTGCAATTCTTTGCACCTGTGTACTAAAATACAGCCTGAAAGAACTTTAGATAAAACTGTTAGCAAGTTTGGGACAAATGAATGACATGCATTCAAGTAAAACTTTTAAAAACGTTCCTGAATGACATTCTGACAATAAATTGCATTTGAGTATAAATATTAGGGTTTTCTTAAGCTAATTTTAATTATGCAGACAGGCATATATGAGGGGGCAGTCCGAATTGTGAAGGGGGTAACACCTGTTCTGTCATGCTGCAGCACTTTTTTCTAGCCTATACAGTAGTAACATTGCTGCCTTCTTCGTTTAATTTGATGTTTAGCTCCAGTGTGTGTCCAACTCTGACCTGGAGAAGTGGACTTCCTCAGCTATATCCTTCATTCACCTTTTATCAACCATCACAACGTTTATCTTAACTTGATGGCATAATTCTTCAATTGAATTTAACCTTAAGTATGACTCCACACACAATAGTCAATATTTGTCAAACTGAAAAGTGCAGTAGTCGTATGAATAATACAAAAACATTCTTCTTAAACTAGTTTATCATCAGGTCAGCTGCCTCGTGCGTCATCTTTGTTGTAGCGGTGTAGCGTGCAAGGACGGGAGTGGAAGAAGTGTCAGAAGATGGAGCTAACTGTTTTAATGACATTCAGACTTTACTCCAATCAATAACGGAGCAGCATCTTCTCATCCGTGGCTCACTAGTGCAATAACAACGGCGGAAATATGTCCCGTGAAAAACCGTCTAATAACTAAAGTTCCTTGGGTGAATAATGTAAACTCACTACACCGGTATGTTTTAGCGCTTTCATGGCGGGTTTACTGACAGATATAAGTAAGAACTTTACACTACTTTATATTAGAAATGGCAACAGCGGAGGATGAATGTCCCATAACAAGAAGATAGAGAAAAAGAAGAAGCTAATCCACTACGGTGTCGCTACGGACTACAAAGGCGGACGCACGCAAATTATCAGGACTTATGCAGATCCCAAATACAGATCAGCAGGTACCAGAAGGTAAGAAAAGTTTTTTTGCATAATATTACAAAACAAAACGCCAGATAATATGTCTTACCTTATATATTGTACTCGTTTTTAAATCCTTACGTGGTCTTGCCCCACCTTACCTCTCTGAGCTGCTCCACCTCTATGCCCCGACCCGGTCCCTCAGGTCAGCTGATCAGCTGCTCCTGGAGGTACCCAAATCAAAGCGCAGGCTTAGAGGGGACAGGGCCTTCTCTGTTGCGGGTCCCAAACTCTGGAACGATCTCCCTCTCAATGGGAGACATGCTCCATCTTTGGCTACTTTTAAGACTCTTCTTAAAACCCATTTTTATTCACTGGCTTTTAACCCAACATGAGACTTTAAACTGTTTTTAACTTTTTTAACTGTTTTTAACTTTTTAACTGCTTTTATCTCACAAATTATTCTTAAGATAATTTGTATTTGCTTTTTCAATGTGTATTTTACCTCTGTTTTAAATGTTATTTTTTAGTCTGTCCTTTGCCTGTATTTATTTGTGGTGTACAGCCCGTTGTTCTTCAACTGTGCTTGTTTTTAAAGGGCTTTATGAATAAAGTTGGTACGGTATGGTATGGTATGGTATGGTATACACTATACACACACCATAATAATACTGGTATGTTGAAGCACAGTACAATCCGTCAAGCGGTGCGGCTTCTTAGCTTACCAAAGTCGTACTTAAACATTTTGATAGATTTTTGAGCGCCGTGTGTAATGTTCTATATTTTCAATGGAACATATACAATTTTGGGGTTGTTTACTTGAGTCATATTCCAGTCTACACATATCTCTTATGTGTGACCGCCATCTACTGGTCACACTTATCATTCCACCATGTACCAAATAAAATAGCTTTCGAGGTCGATCAGCACAACCAAAATTATTCCGTACATTAGGCGCACCGGGTTATAAGGCGCACTGTCCAGTTTTGAGAACATTTTAAGTGCGCCTTATACATACTTGCCAACCTTGAGAACTCCGATTTCGGGAGGTGGGGGGCGTGGTTGGGGGCGTGGTTAAGAGGGGAGGAGTATATTGACAGCTAGAATTCACCAAGTCAAGCATTCCATACATATATATATATATATATATATATATATATATATATATATATATATATATATATATATATATATACACATATATATATATATATATACATACATATATATATATACATATATACATATATATATATATATATATATATATATATATATATATATATATATATATGTATATATATATATATATATATATATATATATATATATACCGTATTTTCCGCACTATTAGCCGCACCTAAAAACCACAAATTTACTCAAAAGCTGACAGTGCGGCTTATAACCCGGTGCGCTTTATATATGTATTAATATTAAGATTCATTTTCATAAAGTTTCGGTCTCGCAACTACGGTAAACAGCCGCCATCTTTTTTCCCCGTAGAAGAGGAAGTGCTTCTTCTTCTACGCAAGCAACCGCCAAGGTAAGCACCCGCCCCCATAGAACAGAAAGCGCTTCTTCTTCTACTGTAAGCAACCACCCGCCCGCGTAGAAGAAGAAGAAGAAGCGCGCGGATATTACGTTTCATTTCCTTTGTGTGTTTACATCTGTAAAGACCACAAAATGGCTCCTACTAAGCGACAGGTTTCCGGTTCATGAAAAGACGCAATCTCTCCATCCGCACACGGACTACTATTTCACAGCAACTGCCTAAAGACTTTCAAGAAAAGCTGGCTACTTTCCGTGCATATTGTAAAAACAAGATAGCTGAAAAAAAGATCCGGCCAGAGAACATTATCAACATGGACGAGGTTCCACTGACTTTTGATATTCCTGTGAACCGCACTGTGGATACAACGGGAGCACGTACGGTGAATATTCGCACCACAGGGAATGAGAAGTCATCCTTCACTGTGGTTCTAGCTTGCCATGCTAATGGCCAGAAACTTCCACCCATGGTGATATTCAAAAGGAAGACCTTGCCAAAAGAGACCTTTCCAGCCGGCGTCATCATAAAAGCTAACTCGAAGGGATGGATGGATGAAGAAAAGATGAGCGAGTGGTTAAGGTAAGTTTACGCGAAGAGGCCGGGTGGCTTTTTTCACGCAGCTCCGTCCATGTTGATATACGACTCCATGCGCGCCCACATCACGCTGGTTTTTAATATATTATTAAAGTTTGACTGACCTATCTGACTGTTTTTTTGACATTCCTTTAGCGCAGTTAGATGCGGCTTATAACACGGGGCGGCTTATAGGTGGACAAAGTTTTGAAATATGCCGTTCATTGAAGGCGCGGCTTATAACCCAGGGCGGCTTATGGTGCGGAAAATACGGTATACACATCCTGAAAATATGCAACTGTGTTTAGATAATTGATACTTCAAACTTGCATAAATAAATCTTAAGGAATATAACATAACTTGGCTTCTGAGAGCTTCAAAATGTAATGAATAAAATGCTAAAGTTGTTGATAAACAAGCAATTACATTAATAATTAGATATGGTCATTTTAAATGAATTACTATGATCATTTAAAATTAATTATTTCAAACATGTTTATTTTAATGTATAATTCTATGGCTGGATGTAATAAGGAGTCAGAAAAAATACAAATAAAAATACAATTAATTTTGATGTTTTTATCAAAATATAGTAAACATTTATTTAGTTGTTTTTTTATTTTTAATTAATAAATATATTTATTTGTAGGTAAGATAAACATAATAATACAATTTATCTCTAGTCTGGATGATTTAGTTCTTGTCACCCTGTTGTCCTCCCGTCGTGAAAAAAGGCTGTCCTCACTCTGGTCCGCATGGAGCTGGAGGGGGCGTGGCCTCCAGCTCCGGCTGAAAATCGGGAGATTTTCGGGAGAATATTCGTCCCGGGAGGTTTTCGGGAGAGGCGCTGAATTTCGGGAGTCTCCCGGAAAATTCGGGAGGGTTGGCAAGTATGGCCTTATAGTCCGAAAAATACGGTAATTTGTTTATGAATGCGGTAGAAGCAGCAAGTACACTTGGTTAACTTACAGTTATGTAGATGTCTTGATCGATTGCTGGCCTGCTGATGGCATCATATAGCGTCAAATATAAAAGGTGTCCTCTTCACTATTCACATGTTACCACGTGGAACATGTTCAATCCACACATTTGTGTTTTCAACGTACTCATCTGACAAGGAAAAGCATCTGATTGGTTCTACTTCGTCACTTTTAAAGAACTGTGATTGGATATATTCCCAATTTGTCCCACCCATCGACAAGAATAAATTAAATATGATTTGGATTTTGTTTTGTGGCCAAAACTATTACTGAGAAATGTGTGATTGTACTTTGCTCTTCGGTCAACAAAAACTGTAGTAATGTGTCACTTCACATTCTCAGTAACGGCAACAGTGTTGCAACAAAGGGAACAGTAATTAATTAGATTACTCGTTCCTGAAAAAAAGAATGGCTATTTGTGGGGAGGCGTGGCCGGCAGACCAACAGCGAGGCAGGGCACGCCGGGGCCGAGGAGGCGTGGCCGGCGAGGCGGGGGGCGCGCCGGGATCGACGCCGTAATGAACCTCAGGTGTGTGAATCGCCCGGCTGGGCACAATTGTGTAATCCCCCCTCAGTGTGTAAAAGTGCGGCAGCCGAGAACGAGGGGAGAGAAGAAGTTGGAGAGCCAGCAACGGATGCAGCGCGGAAGAGAGCGAGAGGCAGACGGAGACGACGAGGGCGGCTGAAAATCAACCGGAAGAGCGAGCAGTGGGAAGAGGAAGGAGCTGAGAAGCGACCCGACCTGCACTAACGTTTTATTGAAATAATAAAAGAACGTCAAAACTGCTCCAGTCATGTCAGTCCTTGGTGGTCCATGGAACCCCGACAGTGAGAGACTGTCACACTGTTATAACCAACATTGGCAGTAACTCGCTTATGCAGCAAATTGACATACTGAGCTGCTGCATCACCTCCGAGTTGGTAAAAGTTCATTCATGATTATAAATCATGCCTCATATAGTTCAAGGTTGTGACCATAAACAGAGAAGTTGGTCAACTTGGGCATTCATCTTAAACCTGGAGACGGTGAGAAAGACAAAAAAAAAACTCTGGTAGATTATGATTAATTCTTTATCTAAACGGGACGATATAAACATACCATCAGCTGGCATCCCAGGTGAGAGCTGACATTGTACAGTAAGTGATTGTTTTGTTATGTTCATAGTTTATATGTCTTGTTTAGCACTTAGAAATACAGCTACTTTCTGGATCTGCTTATCGCTCAGCTTCTAAAACTTGTTGCGTATCCTCCTTATATTCAGGCTAAAAAAATATAAAGTTCTGATTCATAATTTTCCCCATGCATAATTTTTCCCCTCAGTAAATCGTTTATGATTAGTAATTGTTCTTGTTGACGGAAATAGAGAACATTGTGACGTGGCTGTGAAATTAATATGGCGCAATATACTTAAAATTTGCAAAATATGTAAATATTACATGTTAATATGAATTTGCCTGTTACTAAATTGCATATATATGTACAGCATGTACAAAACCCAAAACCAGTGACCTTGACACGTTGTGTAAGTGGTAAATAAAAACAGAATACAATGATTTGCAAATCCTTTTCAACCTATATTCAATTGAATAGACTGCAAAGACAAGATACTTAATGTTCGAACTAGAAAACGTTATATTTTGCAAATATTAGCTCATTTTGAATTTGATGCCTGCAACATGTTTAAAAAAAACTGGTACAAGTGGCAAAAAAAGACTGATAAAGTTGAGGAATGCTCATCAAACACTTATTTGGAACATCCCACAGGTGAACAGGCTAGTTGGGAACAGGTGGGTGCCATGATTGGGTATAAAAGCAGCTTCTATGAAATGCTCAGCCATTCACAAACAAGGATGGGGCGAGGGTCACCACTTTGTCAACAAATGCGTGAGCAAATTGTCGAACAGTTTAAGAACAACATTTCTCAACGAGCTATTGCAAGGAATTTAGGGATTTCACCATCTACGGTCCGTAATATCATCAAAATGTTCAAAGAATCTGGAGAAATCACTGCACGTAAGCGATGATATTATGGACCTACGATCCCTCAGGCGGTACTGCATCAAAAAGCGACATCAGTGTGTAAAGGATATCACCACATGGGCTCAGGAACACTTCAGAAAACCACAGTCAGTAACTACAGTTGGTCCCTAAATCTGTAAGTGCAAGTTAAAACTCTACTATGCAAAGCCAAAGCCGTTTATCAACAACACCCAGAAACGCCACCAGCTTTGCTGGGCACTAGCTCATCTGAGATGTACTGATGCAAAATGAAAAAGTGTTCTGTGGTCTGATGAGTCCACATTTCAAATTGTTTTTGGAAGCTGTGGGCGTTGTGTCCTCTGGAACAATGAGGAAAAGAACCATCCGGATTGTTATGGGCGCAAAGTTGAAAAGCCAGCATCTGTGATGGTATGGGGTGTATTAGTGCCCAAGGCATGGGTAACTTACACATCTGTGAAGGCACCATTAATGCTGAAAGATACATACAGGTTTTGGAGCAACATATGTTGCCATTCAAGCAACGTTATCATGGACGCCCCTGCTTATTTCAGCAAGACAATGCCACGCCACGTGTTAAAACAGCGTGGCTTCATAGTAAAAGAGTGCGTGTACTACACTGGCCTGCCTGTAGTCCAGACCTGTCTCCCATGTGTGGCGCATAATGAAGCCTAAAATACCACAACGGAGACCCCCGGACTGTTGAACAACTTAAGCTGTACATCAAGCAAGAATGGGAAAGAATTCCACCTGAAAAGCTTCAAAAATGTGTCTCCTCAGTTCCCAAATGTTTACTGAGTGTTGTTAAAAGGAAAGGCCATGTAACACAGTGGTGAAAATGCCCCTGTGCCAACTTTTATGCAATGTGTTGCTGCCATTAAATTGTAAGTTAATGATTATTTTCAAAAATATATATAGTTTCTCATTTTGAACATTAAATATCTTGTCTTTGCAGTCTATTCAATTGAATATAAGTTGAAAAGGATTTGCAAATCATTGTATTCTGTTTTATTTACAAATTAGACAAAGTGCCAACTTCACTGGTTTTGGGTTTTGTACATAAAACAATGGAGGTTTTTGTATGTTTTTAGAACGCCCTATAGGCGGAGCAGAGAGACTCTATTTACCTCCATTGTTGGCTGACTTTTGCTAATGTTTATTTACAAGTTAGAATTAGAGATGTCCGATAATATCAGACTGACGATATTATCGGCCGATAAATACTTTAAAATGTAATATCGGAAATTATCGGTATCGGTTTCAAAAAGTAAAATGTATGACTTTTTAAAACGCCGCTGTACGGAGTGGTACACGGACGTAGGGAGAAGTACAGAGCGCCAATAAACCTTAAAGGCACTGCCTTTGCGTGCCGGGCCAGTCACATAATATCTTTGGCTTTTCACACACACAAGTGAATGCAACGCGTACTTGGTCAACAGCCATATAGGTCACACTGAGGGTGGCCATATAAACAACTTTAACACTGTTACAAATATGCGCCACACTGTGAACCCACACCAAACGAGAATGACAAACACATTTCGGGAGAACATCCGCACCGTAACACAACATAAACACAACAGAACAAATACCCAGAACCCCTTGCAGCACTAACTCTTCCGGGAGGCTACAATATACACCCCCGCTACCCTACCCCCCCCCCCCCCCCAACCCCCCAACCTCCTCATGCTCTCTCAGGGAGAGCATGTCCCAAATTCCAAGCTGCTGTTTTGAGGCATGTTAAAAAAAATAATGCACTTTGTGACTTCAATAATAAATATGGCAGTGCCATGTTGGCATTTGTTTTCCATAACTTGAGTTGATTTATTTTGGAAAACCTTGTTACATTGTTTAATGCATCCAGCGGGGGATCACAACAAAATTAGGCATAATAATGTGTTAATTCCACGACTGTATATATCGGTATCGGTTGATATCGGAATCGGTAATTAAGAGTTGGACGATATCGGAATATCGGCAAAAAAATCCATTATCGGACATCTCTAGTTAGAATGCATAAAAAACAGATGTTTTTCTGTCTCACATAAGGATTGTGAATTATAGGCAATATTCTAAAATAAAAATAAAAATTTAAAAAGTGCAGTTCCTCTTTAAGTTGAGGTTAAACGTGATCAAGAAGTGTCTTCAGTCTGGCAGTCATTGACGCTGTTGGCCACCAGAGGGCGGCAAAGCTCCAATTCCAAAGTAATGAAATGGTCTTTTTAGTTCGCAGTCAAATTCGGAGTTCGCAGACTGACACGACAGAAAATAATATTTTGGGGTTAAAAGTGGAGATTTCGGAGCATAAAGGGTGCAAGCTGGGTGGTATCGTCCCGTGGGAGGGAAATACAAGCAATACAAGCGCAGGAGGATGCGTCACCCTAAAAAAAAACTCCCTCCCTCCTTGACTCCTCGCCTTCTCTCGTCGCCCTTCACCTTTAAAGAGGTGCGCCGACCAACACGGCTCGGACTTTCTCCTCCGGCAGGAATCAGCGCGATGACGAGCAGAACCGAGCCGGCACCATGCGCTCCAGGCTCCCTCGGACCGCCTGCCTCCTGCGGCTCGCTGCACTCTGCATCCTGCTCCCGCACGCCGCAGCCTACTTCGGGTCAGCAACTTCTTCTGTTTTTGAAATGTTGAAAAAAAAAAAAAAAAAGACTTTTTTATGCTTAAGTGTAGTTTGGACGCTAATTAATTGCTGTTGTGGTAACTTAAGTTAAAAAAAAAATTCATCTTTTAATGTTTTTTTTTTTTTTCTAAGGCTGACGGGACGGGAGCCGTTGGTCTTTCTGCCGGGTCCCTTCTCCAACGAGGCTTCCACGGGCAAGGCCTACCTGAAGCAGTGCGAGCAGATGGTGCTGTCCCGCCGCCAGAAGAGGCTGTGCCGCCGGGAGCCCGGCCTGGCCGAGACGCTGCGGGAGTCGGTGCGCCTCAGCCTGCTGGAGTGCCGGTACCAGTTCCGGAACGAGCGCTGGAACTGCAGCCTGGATGGCCGGGGGAGCCTGCTAAAGAGAGGTACCCCCCGGGGGGAAGTGGGGTTCGAACCTCGAACCAGCATCTGTCACTATTCCACTCACTCACCAGGCGAAAACAAAACATCAATGAAAGTTACATTTGAAATAAGCAATATGACAAAATATTTTTTTTTTTTAATGGAGGAAACAAAACATATTTAGGAATGAATATGATATTTTAATGTTTAATTCTTATACATGCAGGCCTCAATATCAGGTACACTCATTATGATGCAGGGTCTATTCCCCTCCCAAAACTCCTATCAGGCACTGTGCACATGCAAAAAGTCAATTAATGAAAATATTCCTAGCCTCTTCCTGCTCTGTCATTGACCCCCAAAAAATATGATGGCAAATTTGTTTGCGGTTATTGTTATTGTCCCCCATGGTGTGTACAAATAAATTATTCGCATCCAAATCGTGATTCGTATTTCTCCCGATTCTAAATCGATTCATAATTTGTTTTAAATCGATGCAAAGAAACATTTTATTTTTGTAAGAATTTTTTTTTTTTTTAAATTGAGGAAACAAAACAAATTTAGGAATAAATATGAAATATTCATAATTTTTTTTAAATCGATTAAAATATATATATTTTTTTGTAAGAATTTTTTTTTTTTTTGAGGTTTCAAAACAAATTTAGGAATAAATATGGTATTTTAATGTGTAATTCTTTTATTTTTGCATTCTATCTTATACATGCAGGTCTCAATATTAGGTACACTCATTATGATGCAGGGTCTGCCCCTCCCAAAACTCCTATCAGGCACTGTGCACATGCAAAAAGTCAATTAATGAAAATGAAAATGAAACCAAAAAATATGATGGTGAATTTTTTTGCGGTTATTTTTATTGTCCCCCGTGGTGCGCACAAAAAATTATTCTCATCCAAATTGTGATTCGTATTTCTCCTGATTCTAAATCCATTCATAATTTTTAAAAAATCTATGAAAATATATTTTTTTTTGTAAGAATCTTTTCTTTTTTTTTTGTAATTGAGGTAACAAAATAAATTTAGGAATAGATATATTTTAATATGTAATTCTTTTTTTTTTTTTTATTCTATCTTATACATGCAGGTCTCAATATTAGGTACACTCATTATGATGCAGGGTCTGCCCCTCCCAAAACTTATATCAGGCACTGTGCACATGCAAAAAGTCAATTAATGAAAATATTCCTAGCCCCTTCCTGCTCTGTCATTGACCCAAAAAAATATGTTTTTTTATTGTCCCCCATGGTGTGCACATTTCTCCTGATTTTAAATCGATTCATAATGTTTTTTAAATCGATTAAAAGAAACTTGTTTTTGTAAGAATCCATTTTTAAAAAGGCCCTCTCCATGCAAACGCAAGGAGTTTTTTTTCTAACCTATAAGCGGTCTGAAATTTTCCATATATATTTACTCTGTCTGATATGCAAAATTGTTATTTTGCACAAAAAAATATATTATTTAACTATTTATTTTTCATTAATTTATTTCCGTAAAAAACATGCATTCAAGTTTGATTAAAAAAAATAATTTCAAAATAAAATACAATTTTCTTTAGGGCCAGAATTTAGCCAGAGGAAGGGCCTGTTTATGGGCATTGGAACTCCCAAATTTTGGTGCTAATTTGTAAATATGATATTTCAATGTTTAATTTTTATATTTAAAATTATATTATATATTTAAAGCTTCTGTGAAAGGATTGCAGTCTACCATGTCTGTATGCACATGTGTCATATGAGCACGTTTTAATGTTGTAAATTTGATGTTTTATGTGTTGTTTACTGTTTTTAATGTAACCTTGCTGCTGCCCTCTTGGCCAGGTCTCCCTTGGAAAAGAGATCTTTGATCTCAATGGGATTTTACCTGGTTAAATAAAGGCTAAATTAAAAAAATAAACATTTTTTTTTATTCTATCTTATACATGCAGGTCTCAATATTAGGTACACTCATTATGATGCAGGGTCTGCCCCTCCCAAAACTCATATCAGGCACAAAAGTCAATTAATGAATGACAGGGTGCTTCCTTTGAAAATATTCCTAGCCCCTTCCTGCTCTGTCATTGACCCAAAAAAATGTGATGGCAAATTTTTTCGCAGTTTTTGTTATTGTCCCCCACGGTGCGCACAAAAAATGATTTGCATCCAAATCGTGATTTGTATTTCTCCTGATTGTAAATCGATTCATAATTTTTTTTAAATCGATGAAAAGAAATACATTTTTTCGTAAGAATCTTCTTTTTTTTTTAAATTGAGGAAACAACAAATTTAGGAATAAATATGATATTTTAATGTGTAATTCTTATATTGTTTTATTCTATCTTATACATGCAGGCCTCAATATTAGGTACACTCATTATGATGCAGGGTCTGCCCCTCCCAAAACTCCTATGAGGCACTGTGCACATGCAAAAAGTCAATTAATGAAAATATTCCTAGCCCTTTCCTGCTCTGTCATTGACCCCCAAAAAATATGATGGCAAATTTGTTTGCGGTTATTGTTATTGTCCCCCATGGTGTGTACAAAAAAAGTATTCGCATCCAAATCGTGATTCGTATTTCTCCCGATTCTAAATCGATTCATAATTTTTTTTAAATCGATGCAAAGAAACATTTTATTTTTGTAAGAATTTTTTTTTTTTTTAAATTGAGGTGACAAAACAAATTTAGGAATAAATATGAAATATTCATAATTTTTTTTAAATCGATTAAAATATATATATTTTTTGTAAGAATATTTAAAAAAAAAAATTTTTAATTTGAGGTAACAAAACAAATTTAGGAATAAATATGATATTTTAATGTGTAATTCTTATATTTTTGTATTCTATCTTATACATGCAGGCCTAAATATTAGGTACACTCATTATGATGCAGGGTCTGCCACTCCCAAAACTTACTTCAGGAACTGTGCACATGCAAAAAGTCAATTAATGCAAATATTCCTAGCCCCTTCCTGCTCTGTCATTGACCCCAAAAAATATTATGGCAATTTTTAATTTTTTTTAATTGTCCCCATGGTGCTCAGTGTTAGGTGTGCACATTTCTCCTGATTCTGAATCGATTTATAATGTTTTTTAAATCGATTAAAATAAACTTTTTTTTGTAAGAATCAATTTTTAAAAAGGCCCTCTCCATGCAAACACAAGGAGTTTTTTTTCCAACCTATAAACAGTCTGAAATTTGCCACAGATATATTCACTCTGTCTGATATGCAAAATTGTTATTTTGCACAAAAAAATATATTATTTAATTATTTATTTTTCATTAATTTCTTTCCGTACAAAACATGCATTCAAGTTTGATAAAAAAAAAAAAAAAAAAATCTAAATAAAATACAATTTTCTTTAGAGCCAGAATTTAGCCAGAAGGAGGCCCTGCTTATGGGTATTGGAGCACCCAAATTTTGGTGCTAATTTGTAAATAAGATATTTTAATGTTTAATTCTTATATTTTTTTCATTCTATCTTATACATGCAGGCCTCAATATTAGGTACACTCATTATGATGCAGGGTCTGCCCCACCCAAAAACTCGTATCAGGCATCATGTGCATGCAAAAAGTCAATTAATGAAAATATTCCTAGCCCCTTCCTGCTCTGTCATTGACCCCCAAAAAATATGATGTTAATTTTTTTAGGTTATTTTTATTGTCCCCCATGGTGCACAGTGTTAGGGGTTGCACAAAAAAATTATTCACATCCAAATCGTGATTTGTATTTCTCCTAATTCTAAATCGATTTGTAGTTTTAAAAAATCGATTAAAAGATATTTTTTTTTGTAAGAATCAATTTTTAAAAATATGTTTTACGTTTTAGTTTTTTCTAACCTATAACCGGTCTGAGATTTGCCTGGGATATATTTAAACTGTCTGATATGCAAAATTGATATTTTGCACACACAAAAATATTATTTACCAATTTATTTTTCATGAATTATTTTCAGTACAAAACATGCATTCAAGTTTGATAAAAAAAAAAAAAAAATTCTAAATAAAATTACATTTTCTTTAGGGCCCGAATTTAGCCAGAGGAGGCCCTGCTTATGGGTATTGCGGCTCTCAAATTTTGGTGCTAAATTGTTTTTTGTTTTTTAATATTTCTTAAGTTTGTGAATCTTAGGACAACTCCCAGTTCAATTCGATTCTGATTCTTGGGGTGATGATTCTGAATCGATTCTCGATTCAACACGATTCCCGAAACATATTATTTAGTATATAAATTATGATCAAATAAGCTTGTCTTGGCTGCTGACAAGGCATTGAAGCTTAAGGAAGGCTATGCAGAACTAAACTAAAACTTAACTGGCTACAAAGTAAACAAAAACAGAATGCTGGACAACAGCAAAGACTTACTGTGGAGCAAAGACGGCGTCCACAAAGTACATCCGAACATGACATGACAATCAACAATGTCCCCACAAAGAAGGATAAAAACAACTGAAATATTCTTGATTGCTAAAACAAAGTAGATGCGGGAAATATCGCTCAAAGGAAGACATGAAACTGCTACAGGAAAATACCAAAAAAAAAGAAAAAAGCCACCAAAATAGGAGCGCAAGACAAGAACTAAAACACTACACACAGGAAAACAGCAAAAAACTCCAAATAAGTTAGGGCGTGATGTGACAGGTGGTGACAGTACACCTACTTTGAGACAAGAGCTATATTGATGCATGCTTTTTTTTTTTTTTTTTGCAACGCAAAAAATGTGCCTCAGCTCAAAAAAGGTTGAAAAACACTGACTTACACGTTGCGGTTAATAGGATTCTATCTTCATTTGTTGTTATTTATACTTTCTAAATAAACTACGTGACAATGTGGTGACATTGGTGTTAATTTTCAATCCATCAAGATAAAAAAATAATATCAAAATCAAATTACAGTATGTTATTTATGTTTGTTTTTTTTTGTTTTTTTACATATGTAGCATAATCTACAAAGAATTGCTATTGCGACATCTAGTGGACATATTTAGAACAGCAGTTTCTTTCATTCAAAAATTTCGGCTTATTTTTATACTAAGCAAACTCATCCCGCGGGCCGGATAAAACCTGTTCGCGGGCCATACATTTGACACTAGAGATGTCCGATAATGGCTTTTTTGCCGATGTCCGATATTGTCCAACTCTTAATTACCGATTCCGATATCAACCGATACCGATATATACAGTCGTGGAATCAACACATTATTATTGCTAATTTTGTTGTGATGCGCCGCTGGATGCATTAAACAATGTAACAAGGTTTTCCAAAATAAATCAACTCAAGTTTTGGAAAAAAAAAAATGCCAACATGGCACTGCCATATTTATTATTGAAGTCACAAAGTGCATTATTTTTTTTGAACATGCCTCAAAACAGCAGCTTGGAATTTGGGACATGCTCTCTCTGAGAGAGCATTAGGAGGTTGAGGTGGGCGGGGTTTGGGGGGAGGGGGGTGTATATTGTAGCGTCCCGGAAGAGTTAGTGCTGCAAGGGGTTCTGGGTATTTGTTCTGTTGTGTTTATGTTGTGTTACGGTGCGGATGTTCTCCCGAAATGTGTTTGTCATTCTTGTTTGGTGTGGGTTCACAGTGTAGCGCATATTTGTAACAGTGTTAAAGTTGTTTATACGGCCACCCTCATTGTGACCTGTATGACTGTTGACCAAGTATGCTTGCATTCACTTGTATGTGTGAAAAGCCGTAGATATTATGTGATTGGGCCGGCACGCAAAAGGCAGTGCCTTTAAGGTTTATTGGCGCTCTGTACTTCTCCTGACTTTTTGAAACCGATACCGATAATTTCCGATATTACATTTTAAAGCATTTATCGGCCGATAATATCGGCATTATGCTCTATTTGACACCCCCGGTATAAGCAATCAATAATGTTGTTTTGCATGACGCAGAGCTGAAGTGCAGCTGCTGGGTACGTAGAAACAAACAGCACTCATGCGTACGGCTATCAACATGCGGCCTAAAAAGACGAACAGGTCAGCACAGAAGTAATGAGGGAGTGAGGATGCCAAGACATGGTGGCCAGCGGAGACTTCTTAAGGCACCGCAGTGGTTTATTTTTATCTGCAGAAAGGAAAGCGCCCAATTCCCCAGAGGAAAAGGGTGGTGCGATTGCCCGCTTTCATGTGGGAGAATACAGAAGAAAAAAAAATCCTTCCTAGTCAAAATAATAATTAATTGGATCAAAACAAGGCGAATAACAGCGTGTGACCTGGAAGGAGGGTCAGAGAGAGCGGAATCGTGACACAACACTGGCGGAAAAATAAAAACAAGACAACCTGGTGCGCGTTTTGCAAACATCCAGTCTTACAAGCTCCTTCAGGGGCATTAGGATGCTTGTAAATGTCACTATCTGCTAACACGGTGACCTTCTACATGTCAACTAAGCTCACAGCTGTAGGAAAATGTTAGCTGGCTTGCAGAATACAATTGCTCGGATTATTTCTCCTGGTCAGGTCAAATGTATTTTTTTTTTTTGGTGCTATAGGCAGACTATGAAAAAGTGCTCCCTAACCCAATTATTGATCACTAGAAATGTCCGATAATATCGGACTGCCGATATTATCGGCCGATAAATGCTTTAACATGTAATATCGGAAATTATCGGTATCGGTTTCAAAAAGTAAAATGTATGACTTTTTAAAACGCCGCTGTACGGAGTGAATGCAACTCATACTTGGTCAACAGCCATACAGGTCACACTGAGGATGGCCGTTTAAACAACTTTAACACTGATACAAATATGCGCCACATTGTGAACCCACACCAAACAAGAATGACAAACACATTTCGGGAGAACATCCGCACCGTAACACAACATAAACACAACAGAACAAATACCCAGAACCCCTTGCAGCACTAACTCTTCCGGGACGCTACAATATACACCCCCCGCTACCCCCTACCCCTCAATACTCCGCCCCCAACCTCCCCACCTCAACCTCCTCAAATTCCAAGCTGCTGTTTTGAGGCATGTTAAAAAAAATAATGCACTTTGTGACTTCAATAATAAATATGGCAGTGCCATGTTGGCATTTTTTTCCATAACCTTGTTACATTGTTTAATGCAGTGTTTTTCAACCATTTTTGAGCCAAGGAACATTTTTTGTGTTGAAAAAATCCAGAGGCACACCACCAGCAGAAATCATAAACTCAGTTGACAGTAAAAAGTCGTTGTGGCAATTGTTGGATATGACTTTAAAGTATAACCAAGCATGCATCACTATAGCTCTTGTCTCAAAGTAGGTGTACTGTCACCACCTGTCACATCACCCCCTGACTTATTTGGAGTTTTCTTGCTGTTTTCCTGTGTGTAGTGTTTTAGTCCTTGTCTTGCGCTCCTATTTTGGTGACTTTTTCTCTTTATTTGGTATTTTCCTGTAGCAGTTTCATGTGTTATATTTCCAGCATCTACTTTGTTTTAGCAATCAAGAATATTTCAGTTGTTTTTATCCTTCTTTGTGGGGACATTGTTGATAGTCATGTCATGTTCGGATGTACATTGTGGACGCCGTCTTTGCTCCACAGTAAGTCTTTGCTGTCGTCCAGCATTCTGTTTTTGTTTACTTTGTAGCCAGTTCAGTTTTACTTTCGTTCTGCATAGCCTTCCCTAAGCTTCAATGCTTTTTCTTAAAGGGCACTCACCTTTTGTTTATTTTTGGTTTAAGCATAAGACACCTTTTTACCTGACTTTACAAAGCAATTAGCTACCAGCTGCCACCTACTAACCTGGGTTCGATCGAACACTAGGGGGTTCGGTGAGTCGGGCTCAGGGGTTCGGCGGAGGTCAAAACACACCCGACTCATCGTGTAAATAAAAACTTCTCCCTATCGGCGTATTACGGATACGGCAACAGCAGAAGTCGCACTGATTTGCAGGTGTGTCATTTGTTGTGAGTTTATGCACTGTGTTGGTTTTGTTCTTTGAACAAGGTGATGTTCATGCACGGTTCATTTTATGCACCAGTAATAAAACATGGTTACACTTTAGTATGGGGAATATATTCACCATTAATTAGTTGCTTATTAACATGCAAATTAGTAACATATTGGCTCTTAACTAGTCATTATTAAGTACTTATTAATGCCTTATTCGGCATGGCCTAATTATAACCCTAATCCTCTAACCCTGGCCCTAACCCTCTAACCCTAACCCTAACCAAATAACTCTAAATTAAGTCTTTGTTACTTAGAATTTGTTCCCCATACTAAAGTGTTACCAAAAACATATAACTTTGTCTTGAATTTGAAAAAAAAAAACCATTTTATTTTTCACTAAAGAAGGGTTCGGTGAATGCGCATATGAAACTGGTGGGGTTCGGTACCTCCAACAAGGTTAAGAACCACTGGTCTAGTCTCTTACGTGAATGAACTAAATAATATTATTTGATATTTTACGGTAATGTGTTAATAATTTCACACATAAGTCGCTCCTGAGTATAAGTCGCACCCCCTAACCATGAAAGAAATTGCGATTTATAGTCCGAAAAATACGGTAATCCAGACTGGATGATTGCAAAATGTTATTCACCACTTTCTGTGGCAAAATTCCAGGGGCTCTGTTGTACCTGCCACGCCAGATTGTTAATCGCAGCGCTTGTCTCGTTTGTTCCAGCCTTCAAGAAAATGGTCATTTGTGTGTGGTGCTTAGTTGCAAGAAATAACTCATGGGGCGCCGACTGTCTTGCCCCTAGCCTCGAATCTCGACTGGATGATTACAAAATGTAGCGATACTAGATATTTACCACTTTCTGTGGCTTAATTCCAGTGCAGTGGTTCTTAACCTGGGTTCGATCGAACTCTAGGGGTTCGGTGAGTCGGGCTCAGGGGTTCGGCGGAGGTCAAAACACACCCGACTCATCGTGTAAGTAATAACTTCTCCCTATCGGCATATTACGGATACGGCAACGGCAGAAGTCAGACTGATTTGCAGGTGTGTCATTTGTTGTGAGTTCATGCACTGTGTTGGTTTTGTTCTTTGAACAAGGTGATGTTCATGCACGGTTCATTTTATGCACCAGTAATAAAACATGGTAACACTTTAGTATGGGGAATATATTCACCATTAATTAGTTGCTTATTAACATGCAAATTAGTAACATATTGGCTCTTAACTTGTCATTATTAAGTACTTATCAGCATGGGCTTATTATTACCCTAACCCTCTAACCCTGGCCCTAACCCTCTAACCCTAACCAAAAAACTCTAAATTAAGTCTTTGTTACTTAGAATTTGTTCCCCATACTAAAGTGTTACCAAAAACATATAACTTTGTCTTGAATTTGAAAAAAAAAAAAGTTTTTATTTTTCACTAAAGAAGGGTTCGGTCAATGCGCATATGAAACTGGTGGGGTTCGGTACCTCCAACATGGTTAAGAACCACTGCTCTAGTCTCTTACGTGAATGAACTAAATAATATTATTTGATATTTTACGGTAATGTGTTCATCATTTCACACATAAATCGCTCCTGAGTATAAGTCGCACCCCCAAACCATGAAAAAAATTGCGATTTATAGTCCAAAAAATACGGTAATCCAGACTGGATGATTGCAAAATGTAGCGATACAAGATATTCACCACTTTCTGTGGCAAAATTCCAGGGGTTCTGTTGTACCTGCCATGCCAGATTGTTAATCCCAGCGCTTGTCTCGTTTGTTCCAGCCTTCAAGAAAATGGTAATTTGTGTGTGGTGCTTAGTTGCAAGAAATAACTCATGGGGCGCCGACTGTCTTGCCCCTAGCCTCGAATCCCGACTGGATGATTGCAAAATGTCGCGATACTAGATATTTACCACTTTCTGTGGCTTAATTCCAGTGCAGTGGTTCTTAACCTGGGTTCGATCGAACCCTAGGGGTTCGGTGAGTCGGGCTCAGGGGTTCGGCGGAGGTCAAAACACACCCGACTCATCGTGTGAATAAAAACTTTCCCCTATCGGCGTATTACGGATACGACAACAGCAGAAGTCAGACTGATTTGCAGGTGTGTAATTTGTTGTGAGTTTATGCACTGTGTTGGTTTTGTTCTTTGAACAAGGTGATGTTCATGCACGGTTCATTTTATGCACCAGTAATAAAACATGGTAACACTTTAGTATGGGGAACATATTCACCATTAATTAGTTGCTTATTAACATGCAACTTAGTAACATATTGGCTCTTAACTAGTCATTATTAAGTACTTATTAATGCCTTATTTGGCATGGGCTTATTATAACCCTAACCCTCTAACCCAGGGGTCTCAGACACGCGGCCCGCGGGCCAATTGCCCGCACCTTAATATGAAAATTTAATGTTAGTGCGGCCCGCGAGTTTTATATGAATGGCGCTTGACAGCGTCATACTTGCCAACCCTCCTGATTTTTCCGGGAGTCTCCCGAATTTCAGGGCAACCATTCTCTCGAATGTCTGCCGATTTTCACCCAAACAACAATATTAAGGGCGTGCCGGTATGGCACTGCCTTTAGCGCCCTCTACAACCTGTACAAGTCACATGTTGAATTTGGTTTCTGTACACACACGTAAGTGACTGCAAGACATACTTGATCAACAGCCATACAGGTCACACTGAGGGTGGCCGTATAAACAACTTTAACACTGTTACAAATATGCGCCACACTGTGAACCCACACCAAACAAGAATGACAAACACATTTCGGGAGAACATCCGCACCGTAACACAACATAAACCAGGCATGTGATTTGACCACAATGAAAAAGACTGAAAAAATTTCCGAGGGTCTGGGGGACAAAGCTCCTGGTTTTTCCCCAATTTAACATGCTAAAATTAACAAAGACAGCACCATTTGAAGAAAATATTTTAGTGTTTAAAGACATGAAAACATCATTAATAGAACATACCTTGCTTCAAGTTGTTTCATATGTTTTTGGCGCTTTGCATGTACTTCCAAAGCCTTTAAACCTCGTGATCCATAGTCAATATTATCATGACACCACGTGCACAAAACCTTTCCGGGACAATCGATTTTCCGAATAAAATCACCGAACAATGTCAAAACTTCCTTCTTCCCAACAGTATCAGTGATTTCCCTTTCCATCCAGTCCCATCGAAACTTATTTTTGACATGTTTATCAATTTCTTTTACTCGTAAAGTCCTTTCTCTGGAGAACCGACATCGTTTACATATGGAAAATGGCGGTAATAACCATTATGAATGATGACGTTATTAACGTCATCATTCATAACAGATGTCCTGATTGGTCACAAGGAACATATCGACCAATCAACTACGGCGTAATATAAACTACGTCTCGAATCTTGATTTAGGGTCGGAAAAAAAAACGGAAAAACGGGAGATAATTTATTTTTTTCCCCCCGAGATTAAAAAAAGACGGAATTCCGACATTAGACGGAAAAATCACATGCCTGATAAACACAACAGAACAAATACCCAGAACCCCATGCAGCCCTAACTCTTCCGGGCTAGAATATACACCCCCGCTACCACCAAACCCCCCCCCCCCCCCCCCCCCCACACACACATCAACGACAACGTTAAAGGCAGTTCCATCACGGCACGCCCTTAATATTGTTGTCCGGGTTAAAATCGGGACAAATTCGAGAGAATGGTTGTCCCAGGAGATTGTCGGGAGGAGTACTGAAATTCGGGAGTCTCCCGGAAAAATCGGGAGGGTTGGCAAATATGTTGCTAGGGCGAGATAGCCATTCAAACAAGGTGAATTCATTAAAAAGTGCATGTTAGATTTTTTTAAGAAATATTTTCTTGCGGCCCAGCCTCACCCAGTTTCTGCATCCAGTGGCCCCCAGGTAAAGAATGACAAACACATTTCGGGAGAACATCTGCACAGTAACACAACATAAACACAACAGGACAAATACCCAGAATCCCATGTAGCCCTAACTCTTCCGGGATACATTATACAACCCCGCTACCAAACACCGCCCACCTCAACCGACGCACAGGGGGGGGGGGTTGATGTGTGAGGGAGCAGGGTTGGGGTGGGGGCGCGGTTTGGTGGTAGCAGGGGTGTGTATAATGTAGCCCGGAAGAGTCAGGGCTGCATGGGATTCTGGGTGTTTGTGCTGTTGTGTTTATGTTGTGTTAAGGTGCAGATGTTCTCCCGAAATGTGTTTGTCATTCTTGTTTGGTTTTGGTTCAAAGTGTGGCGCATTATTAGTAAGAGTGTTAAAGTTGTTTTATATGGTCACCGTCAGTGTAACCTGTGTGGCTGTTGACAAAGTATGCCTTGCTGTAACGTGCGTGTGCAAGCAGAAGATGTATATTGTATAACAAGTGTTGGGCTGGCACGCTGTTAATACAGATTGTAGAGAGCGCCAAATGCTGTACCATCATGGCACGCACTTATTATAGCTGTAAGGGTGAAAATCGGTGAATATTAATCCCGGGAGTTTTCTGCGAGAGGCACTGAAATCCGGAAGTCTCACGGGAAAATTGGGGGGTTCAGCAAGTAAGCTGCTGAGCCGCATCAGAGTGATCAAAGAGCCGCATGCGGCTCCGGAGCCGCGGGTTGCCGACCCCTGCCCTAACCCTACCCGAACCCTAACCCTAACCAAAAAACTCTAAATTAATTATTTGTTACTTAGAATATGTTCCCCATACTAAAGTGTTACCAAAAACATATGATAACTTTGTCTTGAATTTGAAAAAAAAAGGAGGGTTCGGTGAATGCGCATATGAAACTGGTGGGGTTCGGTACCTCCGACAAGGTTAAGAACCACTGTTCCAGTGGCTCTGTTGTACCTGCCACGCCAGATTGTAAATCCCAGCGCTTGTCTCATTTCTTCCAGCCTTCAAGGAGACAGCCTTCCTTCTGGCGGTGTCGTCGGCGGCGCTGACCCATGCCCTGGCCAAGGCGTGCAGCTCGGGCCGCATGGAGCGCTGCACCTGCGACGACTCCCCCGGCATCCAGCACCGGGAGGCATGGCAGTGGGGGGTGTGCGGCGACAACCTCAAGTACAGCACCAAGTTCCTCAAGCGGTTCCTGAGCCAGAAGAGGATCAGCAAGGACCTGAGGGCTCAGGTGGACGGCCACAACATCAACGTGGGGATTAGGGTGAGTCGGAATCGAATGAAATTGCTGGTCTTGTTTTGTTTTCTTCACCATGCCAGACAGAGAAAGAGAGGCAGCAAAGACTGCGAGACGAAGACTGGAGCCAGGTGTGCTCAGGCATGATAAAGCTTGCTGTGCGGGCGGACTGCAAATTAAAGGTCTCATATCGTCGAGCGGGAGCGATTATAACCGTGGCCTCTTTTTAATATACGAGCGAGCATTTTTTTGCACTTACTAAATCACTATCCTCGCCATAAATCCACCTAACGTTCCTAACCACCACTGTGGCGTCCCCAGTGCCCCCCAGCTGTCTTTCACCCTACAGACAAAAAAAACAGGAAGAAGAAGCGAGGGTCGCTATCTTATCTTTCCCCACTGAAATGTTTTCTCCACTTTACGCCGAGAAGAGAGCAGGAGCGACAACAACAACACCCACACATCTCTCAGTAATAGTACTCTGAAGCCCCCCGAGGGGTTCATACCTGCAAAGGGAGGAACTTTTCAACCCTCAAGTCCCCTCTAGGCACGGACTAAGCCCCCCGTGCTATCTGACCTGTCTCTGGCCCTCACCGAGACTGACTGATGGTGCGCTCATCTCCTGCTTGTTGACCAGCTACCTTAAACCAAATCAGGCATGATACTATTACTTTTTCTTGGGGGGGGTTGAAGTTTTGGATTGCAGGCGGGAAATGGGCGGATAGATTCCAGTGTTAGGTCCCCCATGCCTTAGGCTTCAGGAGGCAGACAGTACTCGTTGCAACAGAGCCTGAGCTGTTAGAGTGAGAGATGTGAGCCACATGAAATATGACAGTTGCCCTCGATCCATTATGTTAAAGTTTCAACTCAGCAGACGCAGAAGGATTCGAAAAAGGCGTTTTCGACTCCCGGCCTGCTCCGTGCAGATAGACCTCCCAGATAAGAGGCAAGGTAATGAATCAAAGCCAGAGTCCTGACATCTCCTCTTCTTTCCAAGGCGGTAAAGAGCGGCCTCAAGACCACCTGCAAGTGTCACGGGGTTTCCGGCTCCTGCGCCGTACGGACTTGCTGGAAGCAGCTGGCTCCTTTCCACGACACGGGCCGGCTGCTCAAGTATCGCTACGACACGGCCATGAGGGTGCTCAGCGTCACCAACACCGCCACCGGGGAGAGCGAGCTAGCCGGGCCGCGCCGCCACAGCCTCCGCACCACCGACCTGGTCTACCTGGAGGACTCGCCGAGCTTCTGTCGGCCCTCGCGGTACTCGCCGGGCACCGGCGGACGCACATGCGCCAAGGACACCAGCTGCCAGAACCTGTGCTGCGGACGGGGCTACAACACGGCCATGCGTCTCACCAGCCTGTCGTGCCACTGCCAGGTGCGCTGGTGCTGCCATGTGGAGTGTCAAACCTGTGTCCGGGAAGAGGAGGTCTACACTTGCAAGAGCACGTAGGCCTGAAAATAAGACGGAACTCCAAGAGCCACTGAGATTGCGCAGGGAACTAATCACCACACTCGCATTTGGCCGAACTGTGCACAAGGACCACAAATGACTACCTAGGAGGCGCACATCATAACATCTCCTCGTGTCCGATGGTACAAGTCTGAACAAGCTCCATCCTTGTCTGTGGCTAGCTGTGCTATGCTCGCAATAGCCATCACTAGTGCTTTAAGTTGGGTTGAACAAGAATTCAAGACGTGTTTCAACCGAGTTAAGTTCGGTTCACGAGCTGCGCCAGCTATGTAAATAGCATCACGTCATAGCGTAAGGTGCCAGAGAATTCCACAAGATGTCTTCAAGATGGGGGACAGTAACGGAAGACATTTGGTGGTCTTTCTTGGGAGGTTTTGTAGCCTAACTATAAAGTACAAACTAAGGGTTCGAGGCTAGGTGGATCCTATGTAAAAAGCTTGAGAGACTTCTGTTGTTCTTTGTCAAGACTACTACGAATGTTCTTTTACGGAAAAGTTTGCCACTCGTTACTTTGTCGTACAGGTTCTTCGCACACCTTCAGTCATAACTATAAATGACAAAATATCTGCCAATGCTGCTCTCAGTCTGCTATAGCTAACATTATCACTGTCCACAAAGTCCGTACTTTTCCCAGACACAAATTATTTGGTTTTCTAGATAGTACATCTTACGATGTTTTTGGCAATTTACATCAAAAACCGAAGTTTGGTCAACTATTTGTAAGCAATGTGTGTATTTGTGATGCACCACTTAACCACTAGGGGGAGCACAGAGTCCCCAACCGATTTGCCACACCATAAACAACAGCAGTAGTCAATCGCATAGATAGCCCCTTTTGCAAATTAGTTTGACGTATACAAACACATATACATTACAAAAAAAACCTGGTTATTTGACGTTTTTGTTTAGCACAATTCTACGCATTGGTCATTCTAACCGAAAATATCAAATTGATGTTTAATAATAATAATAATAATCCATCCATCCATTTTCTACCGCTTATTCCCTTCGGGGTCGCGGGGGGCGCTGGAGCCTATCTCAGCTACAATCGGGCGGAAGGCGGGGTACACCCTGGACAAGTAATGATAGATTTTATTTGTAAAGAGCACTTTACATTGAGCAAACAACCTCAAAGTGCTACAGTGTATTAAAAAAAAATTAAAAGATAATTAAAAGAAAATTAGAACAGCCGAATAGCTAGAACTAGTATGCATATATCTAAAAAAAAAAGATTTTTTAAAAAGAAGGGTTTTAAAGCCTTTTTTAAAAGCATCCACAGTCTGTGGTGCCCTCAGGTGGTCAGGGAGAGCGTTCCACAAACGGGGCGGTCTGTGGAAGTTGTGAGTTGAACTAACTACCGGTAAATACAATGTAAGTCAAAACACGCAGTAAAGACAGTGTTTTTAATTGCACCGCTACACCACTATGGGGTAAACATTGCTTCTCACTCACTCGTGACAATATGAAACAAAAAAAATATCGCACAGACCTCTAGCTCATGACTTTCACAATTTACTCCGAAACGCTGAAAGTCAATGTTACTCAACGTTTTCACGTGGGAGAGTTCCTCATAATTGTGTTTTGTTCGAAATGCAATTATCAAACGAGTTAGTATAATCTTTGCTGTTTAAAAATCATAATACAATGGCAGGGTATGGCTCAAAATATGGCGTAAAGCAGGGGTGTGAATCTTTGGGCACCTAACGATTCGATTCGATTTCTGGGGTTACGATTCGATTCATTATCGATTCACAATCGAACACCATTGTCCATTTTACCAATTTTTGCAATGTATTATTTGTTGTAATATTTATAATGAACATTTTTCAAAACCAGTTACAGGTTAGAAAAGCTCCCCCTGGTTGCATTGAGATAGCCTAAAAACATATTTTTTAAAATGGAACACAAAAAAAATATTTTTTAAATTATGAATCGATTAGAATCGAGAATAGGGGGGGGACCCGAGAATCAAGGGACTTCCAGTATTAGCGTTTTTTTATCTTTTATTCTTGAATGATACCCAACCCTCCAGCTAGGTATATTAGTTGCCTTCAATTAGTTGTGCTAAAACATGCTTGCATACATTAAGAGATCCTTTGAAGCAGGTGTGTCCAAAGTGAGGCCCTGGGGCAAATTTCGTCCCGCAGCTCGTTTTTTTATTGGCCGTTGACAGATTGCAAAAAATGTATTTATGTTATCACTAGAGCTGTCGAACGATTCAATTTTTAAGTTAGATTAATCACGATTATCGTAATCAAAAGTATCACTAGTTGTATTACGTGCTTCCATAATTTAAAATGTAACTGTAGTTTTGATTTAACTTAAAGACCCCAATATTTGGACACAAATGCATTGTTAATGTTAAAATATTTTAGAACTAGAGATGTCCGATAATATCGGAAATTATCGGTATTGGTTTTTTTATTATCAGTATCTGCTTTTTTTTTTTTAATTATTTTTTTTTTTTTTATTAAATCAACATAAAAAACACAAGATACACTTACAATTAGTGCACCAACCCAAAAAAACCTTCCTCCCCCATTTACACTCAATCACACAAAAGGGTTGTTTCTTTCTGTTATTAATATTCTGGTTCCTACATTATATATCAATATATATCAATACAGTCTGCAAGGGATACAGTCCGTAAGCACACATGATTGTGTGTGCTTCTGGTCCATTAATAGTACTAACCTTTAACAGTTAATTTTACTAATTTTCATTAGTTTCAATGTAACTGTTTTTATGTTGTTTTACTTTCTTTTTTATTCAAGAAAATTTTTTTTTTTTTTTTTTTTTAAAGTACCTTATCTTCACCATACCTGGTTGTCCAAATTAGGCATAATAATGTGTTAATTCCACGACTGTATATATCGGTTGATATCGGTATCGGTTGATATCGGTATCGGTTGATATCGGTATCGGTAATTAAAGAGTTGGACAATATCGGAATATCGGATATGGGCAAAAAGCCATTATCGGACATCCCTATTTAGAACCTATGTGTCAAAGTCAATTATCTATGGCCCCCGGGATGATATTTGATTAGTATTAGAACCGGCCCGCAGGCCACAGCCGCCTGCTGCTGTTTTGCACGCACCAATACTCCATCAGTGTTGGCGCTAGGAATTTTCCAAATGGGTTCCCAGGGGACCCCATCAAGTCATAACAATGGGGTTCCACAGTAAATTTTTGGGGTTCCACTTTTTTAGTAACCATTTTGAAACCAAATGATAAATGTATGCATTATCCTGGTATATCTCACATTCTATATTGTGTTTTGGAAAAAGGTTGTCATGAACATTACTTAATTCATTTTTTTTTTAAATACACAAAAGAAAACACATTTTTATGCATATGTAAATTCATTCAGTTATAAGCATTCATTCACTTTCTTCTTTCCTACATAGATCTAAACTTTACCACTGTCGGTATTTTTTTCCATATTTTTATTGTAATATTTTCAGAATGTGTTTGTTCTATTTTTTTGGCCAAAGTAAGACAAAGACAACAATCTGAAGTTGTCTTTATTTTTTATTTTTAATGCCATGATTTTAATAGTCCGGGCCGCGTGTGCACAGATCTTAATGCAATATTTTTTGTGATTAATTGCATGAGTCAACTTGTTTTTGGCAGCCCCAGTTTTTACACATTTTCGTTGTTACCTAGAAAACAAAGCAAACGTGGACGTTTTTTGAGGTAGCCTACATTAATTTGCTTTAAGCATTTTTACTAGAGATGTCCGATAATGGCTTTTTTGCCGATATCCGATATTCCTATATTGTCCAACTCTTAATTACCGATACCGATATCAACCGATACCGATATATACAGTCGTGGAATTAACACATTATTATGCCTAATTTCGTTGTGATGCCCCGCTGGATGCATTAAACAATGTAACTATACCATGAATTGATTAACCCCGACTTAAACAAGTTGAAAAACTTATTCGGGTGTTACCATTTAGTGGTCAAGTGTACGGAATATGTACTGTACTGTGCAATCTACTAATACAAGTTTCAATCAATCAATCAAAAACAAGGTTTTCCAAAATAAGAGAACAACTTCAACTCCAGTTATGGAAAAAAAGTGGCAACATGGCACTGCCATATTTATTATTGAAGTCACAAAGTGCATTATTTTTTTTAACATGCCTCAAAACAGCAGCTTGGAATTTGGGACATGCTCTCCCTGAAATAATCCTAATACTAGGGGTGTAACAGTACGTGTATTTGTATTGAACCGTTTCGGTACGGGGTTCCGGTTCGGTTCGGAGGTGTACCGAACGAGTTTCCACACGGACATATTAAGTAGCGTAACACACGGCATGCCAGCAGCTAACGGGCTACGATAGACTGACCATACGTCCTCTTTTCACCGGACATGTCCTCTTTTGCGGAGCTGTCAGGGCGGAGTTTCTTAAATGCCTCAAATGTCCGGCATTTTGAGTTAGGGTTGCGTGTATTTTCAATGTACGTTCAGGGTTAAGAAGGGGTTGAAAACAAAACAAATTGTTGGAGCAGCAGCATTGGTGAGGGAGGGGCAGAGACAGAGAGAGAAAGAGAGTTATGATAAACTGCTTTTTATCCATAGATTTATCAGATTTAATTTTTTATTATCTATAGCAGGGGTGTCAAAAGTGTGCCCCGGAGGCCATTTGCGGCTCACAGCTAATGTTTCAAAGGCCCACGGCACATTCTAAAAATACTATTAAAATAAACAAAACATGACAAAAGTGAAATAAAAAAGCTTAAAGGTGAAATGTAATTTAGAAAAAGTTGCAATGTTGACTAATAAAACAAAGCTGTTTTTTTTTTTCTTTCAAACTGTCATTGCTCAAAACATAATATTGAATCAAAATCAATGTTATTATGAATTATTGACCTATCCAAGGTTTTGATTACTTCACATCAAATATTCCACTAAGAAAAATATTTTTAGTGGAAGGTTTTGCAAATTTGGTAAATAAATAACCCAAAAATGTATATTTTGTTGTTTTCTTACTGTACCGAAAATGAACCGAACAGTGACCTCTAAACCGAGGTACGTACCGAACGGAAATTTTTGTGTACAGTTACACCCCTACCTAATACCCACTACAACTATGGGAAATACTATACTTTGACTTTCACAAAGTGCGTTATTTTTTTATTTTTTTTAAAACATTCCTCAACACAACAGCTATAAAAACAATGAAGGCACACAGCTTCAGTCCAGAATATACTTGACCTACGTCCGTGTTTTACCGGCGTTTTAAAAAGTCATTAATTTTACTTCTTGAAACCGATACCGATCATTTCCGATATTACATTTTAAAGCATTTATCGGCCGATAATACCAGCATGCCGATATTATCGGACATCTCTAATTTTTACTGTACAAAAAGTATTGGACACCCCTTGCTTTAAATTAGACCAGTACCGTATTTTTCGGAGTATAAGTCGCACCTGCCGAAAATGCATAATAAAGAAGGAAAAAAACATACATAAGTCGCATTTTTGGGGGAAATTTATTTGATAAAAGCCAACACCAAGAATAGACATTTGAAAGGCAATTTAAAATAAATAAAGAATAGTGAACAACAGGCTGAATAAGTGTACGTTATATGAGGCATAAATAACCAACTGAGAACGTGCCTGGTATGTTAACGTAACATATTATGGTAAGAGTCATTCAAATAACTATAACATATAGAACATGCTATACGTTTACCAAACAATCTGTCACTCCTAATCGCTAAATCCCATGAAATCTTATACGTCTAGTCTCTTACGTGAATGAGCTAAATAATATTATTTGATATTTTACGCTAATGTGTTAATAATTTCACACATAAGTCGCTCCTGAGTATAAGTCGCACCCCCCGCCAAACTATGAAATAAACTGCAACTTATAGTCCGAAAAATACGGTACTTCTTATATAGCGAGGCGAGCGTGATAGCAATACACTTCAGCTGGGTGGTTTGTGCAGATAATTAAAACCGATATTATCAGGTTTTCAATGATATTTCAATTTAAGGGGGTCGTGAGAAAAAAGTAGTTAAAAAGCACTGCCCTAAAGATATGTAAAAAAAAAATGCAATGTTTCATTTGTTTGGGTGTATTCAGTCCAAAAAGGTACTAAACTGGAAGGACGCTATTTTATTTATTAATAAATTGTATATGATTCTACTTTCTACTACTGTTGCTGCTGCTTTTGTGCTTGATGGCGCTCTGAACGACACTCGCTGTCTGTCTCTTCGTCTGCTGTATTTCGATGTTTTTTTTAAAAATTCCGATTAAGGGTGAAAAAAAAAGCACTTATGTGTTTAAAAAAAAAAAAAAAAAAAAGAACAGAATGATTGGAGCCCCGCGGGATATTGTACTGTAGCTGCGTGCATGTACAGGATGATTATGGCTTTTCAGTTGCTCTTATGGAAATGTTTATGGAAATCTGCGTGGAGTCAACAAAGAGGGGCTAACATCAGAGTCACGTGTTGGGCTTTTATTGTGTACAAACCCCGTTTCCATATGAGTTGGGAAATGGTGTTAGATGTAAATATAAACGGAATACAATGATTTGCAAATCCTTTTCAACCCATATTCAGTTGAATATGCTACAAAGACAACATATTTGATGTTCAAACTCATAAACTTTTTTTTTTTTTTTTGCAAATAATTAACTTAGAATTTCATGGCTGCAACACGTGCCAAAGTAGTTGGGAAAGGGCATGTTCACCACTGTGTTACATGGCCTTTCCTTTTAACAACACTCAGTAAACGTTTGGGAACTGAGAAGACACATTTTTTGAGCTTCTCAGGTGGAATTCTTTCCCATTCTTGCTTGATGTACAGCTTAAGTTGTTCAACAGTCCGGGGGTCCCCGTTGTGGTATTTTAGGCTTCATAATGCGCCACATATTTTCAATGGGAGACAGGTCTGGACTACAGGCAGGCCAGTCTAGTACCCGCACTCTTTTACTATGAAGCCACGTTGATGTAACACATGGCTTGGCATTGTCTTGCTGAAATAAGCAGGGGCGTCCATGGTAACGTTGCTTGGATGGCAACATATGTTGCTCCAAAACCTGTATGTACCTTTCAGCATTAATGGCGCCTTCACAGATGTGTAAGTTACCCATGTCTTGGGCACTAATACACCCCCATACCATCACAGATGCTGGCTTTTCAGCTTTGCACCTATAACAATCCGGATTGTTCTTTTCCTCTTTGGTCCGGAGGACACGACGTCCACAGTTTCCAAAAACAATTTGAAATGTGGACTCGTCAGACCACAGAACACTTTTCCACTTTGTATCAGTCCATCTTAGATGAGCTCAGGCCCAGCAAAGCCGACGGCGTTTCTGGGTGTTGTTGATAAACGGTTTTCGCCTTGCATAGTAGAGTTTTAACTTGCACTTACAGATGTAGCGACCAACTGTAGTTACTGACAGTGGGTTTCTGAAGTGTTCCTGAGCCCATGTGGTGATATCCTTTACACACTGATGTCGCTTGTTGATGCAGTACAGCCTGAGGGATCGAAGGTCACGGGCTTAGCTGCTTACGTGCAGTGATTTCTCCAGATTCTCTGAACCCTTTGATGATATTACGGATCGTAGATGGTGAAATCCCTCAATTCCTTGTAATAGCTGGTTGAGAAAGGTTTTTCTTAAACTGTTCAACAATTTGCTCACTCATTTGTTGACAAAGCGGTGACCCTCGCCCCATCCTTGTTTGTGAATGACTGAGCATTTCATGGAATCTACTTTTATACCCAATCATGGCACCCACCTGTTCCCAATTTGCCTGTTCACCTGTGGGATGTTCCAAATAAGTGTTTGATGAGCATTCCTCAATTTTATCAGTATTTTTTGCCACCTTTCCCAACTTCTTTGTCACGTGTTGCTGGCATCAAATTCTAAAGTTAATGATTATTTGCAACAAAAAAAAATGTTTATCAGTTTGAACATCAAATATGTTGTCTTTGTAGCATATTCAACTGAATATGGGTTGAAAATGATTTGCAAATCATTGTGTTTCGTTTATATTTACATCTAACACAATTTCCCAACTCATATGGAAACGGGGTTTGTAATTCAAGCTGTGTCTTCACTGTAAAAGTGGCTCCATAATTGACTGCCCCCTTCGCTTGCAGCGTGGAGCCCCTCGTTTCTAAAAAGCCAAGTGGAGGTCCAAAACAGGGCCCGAATGTTTGGCCCCAAATTCACATCCGGGCTCCATTAATGACATATAGTTTTCTACCTCACCTGTTCCATTTTTTTTATGGTCATTCTGCTCCTTTTATGTAGATACATGTTTGTAAAGATCTTTTGTATCTGGTAATATATCTCCACATGTCAAAAGTGAGTGTTCTATATATTTACAGCCTTATTTAAAAGAAATAAAATGAATAAATGTGTCAAAATGAACATGTCGTCAATGAATCCACACCCACGCCCACACAAGTGAACACGTTATAGTTTTGGAAAGCACTTAGCGGCCATTTTGCCAGGCGACCGCAACCCACCGCCCCCTGCAGGTGTTACGCCTCCGGCTACATGGAATCAATCGTAACGAGGATGATGACGAGGAGGAATGTCGTGTACAAACGCACAGATGAGGCAATGGACCCTGACGTTGACGTGCGATTAAGCGAGAATCAGAAAGTCGTTGACGAGGAAACTACAGAATGTGTTTTTTTATGAGCGCCGGCTTTTGATGCTGTGTTATAATTGCGGCGTTTAAGCGCCATTATTCCTCGTTAGGCATCATCTGCAGGATATTGTGGGGACTAGTAGGACGATATCTTTTTAACTCTTAGCAGGCTTATATGGTAACATATAGAGATGTCCGATAATATCTGCCTTTGCGTGCCGGCCCAATCACATATGTACGGCTTTTCACACACACAAGTGAATGCAATCCATACTTGGTCAACAGCCATACAGGTCACACTGAGGGTGGCCGTATAAACAACTTTAACACTGTTACAAATATGCGCCACACTGTGAACCCACACCAAACAAGAATGACAAACACATTTCGGGAGAACATCCGCACCGTAACACAACATAAACACAACAGAACAAATACCCAGAACCCCTTGCAGCACTAACTCTTCCGGGACACTACAATATACACCCCCCGCTACCCCCCTACCCCCCACCTCAACCCTGCCTCCCCAAACCCACCCACCTCAACCTCCTCATGCTCTCTCGGGGAGAGCATGTCCCAAATTCCAAGCTGCTGTTTTGAGGCATGTTCAAAAAAGAATGCACTTTGTGACTTCAATAATAAATATGGCATTTTTTTCCATAACTTGAGTTGATTTATTTTGGAAAACCTTGTTACATTGTTTAATGCATCCAGCGGGGCATCACAACAAAATTAGGCATAATAATGTGTTAATTCCACGACTGTATATATCGGTATCGGTTGATATCGGAATCGGTAATTAAGAGTTGGACAATATCGGAATATCGGCAAAAAAGCCATTATCGGACATCTCTAGTAACATAGATAGAAAGTGATTTCTATGAATCTATGACAAAGTAATCGTACAGAGGGGGCATTAGGGCCAGACTTTATGACTGTTTATCATGTTTCTTCACTGATTGGTTGGAAGAAATCACATTGTTCTAATGCAGGGGTGTACAAAGTGTGGCCCACAGCATAATCGCTAACATTCTAATATTAGTAGAGATGTCCGTTAATGGCTTTTTTGACGATATTCCGATATTGTCCAACTCTTAATACCGATTCCGATATCAACCGATACCGATATATACAGTCGTGGAATTAACACATTATTATGCCTAATTTTGTTGTGATGCCCCGCTGAATGCATTAAACAATGTAACAAGGTTTTCCAAAATAAATCAACACAAGTTATGGGAAAAAAGTGCCAACATGGCACTGCCATATTTATTATTGAAGTCACAAAGTGCTTTTTTTTTTAACATGCCTCAAAACAGCAGCTTGGAATTTGGGACATGCTCTCCCTGAGAGAGCATGAGGAGGTTGAGGTGGGCGGGGTAGCGGGGGGTGTATATTGTCGCGTCCTGGAAGAGTTAGTGCTGCAAGGGGTTCTGGGTATTTGTTCTGTTGTGTTTATTTACAGTGTGGCGCATATTTGTAACAGTGTTATAGTTGTTTATACGGCCACCCTCAGTGTGACCTGTATGGCTGTTGACCAAGTATGCCTTGCATTCACTTGTGTGTGTGAAAAGCCGTAGATATTATGTGATTGGGCCGGCACGCAAAAGCAGTGCCTTTAAGGTTTATTGGCGCTCTGTACTTCTCCCTACGTCCGTGTACCACTCCGTACAGCGGCATTTTAAAAAGTCATAAATTGGACTTTTTGAAACCGATACCGATAATTTCCGATTATCATATTTTAAAGCATTTATCTCTAAATATTAGCATGCAAGCTTTTTTTGCTTATTTTGCAGGTATACACAACAATGTAAAATATTTTGTTACCTGACGAATTATGTTAACGTTAAGTTTGCTAGGTTTTTTTTTTTAGCTAATTTTGTCATATTCTGGTACTTAACATGTTACAGTTAGCATTTTAGCCTGCAATCATTAGCATGCTAGCTTTTTTTCTTTAGCTAATTTAGCAGGTTACGCCTCAGTGTAATATCATGTTTTGGTATTTCACTATTGCTATCTGTAAGCATGCTATTGTTAGCATGTTAACATGGCACTGTTAGCATGCTAGCTTTTTTAGCTCCTTTTGCGCATATTTTTTGTTACTTGACGCTATCTGGCCAGCGTGCTAACCATACTTGCCAACCCTCCCGATTTTACAGAGAGACTCCCAAATTTCAGTGCCCCTCCTGAAAATCTCCCTGGGCAACCATTCTCCCGATTTCCACCCGGACAACAATATTGGGGGCGTGCCTTAAAGGCACTGCCTTTAGCGTCCTCTCTCACCTGAAAAGGAGACTATTATATATATCTCCGTTATCCATAGGTTTATCTATAACCCATAAAGTAGGCAGGCACGGAGCTATTTCTCAGCGTGTGTTTATTCCAGCCGCCACGTTAAAACACTGACACACAACATCCGGATTCCCATCATGCATTGCTTCAAAACTACGGCAAGTAGTAATGTCCAAAAACATAACAGAGACGAAGCAGAAGAACGAAGAAGAAAATATATACAACCACCGCTACACCCCCCAGCCCCCATCTCCCGAATTCGGAGGTGTCAAGGTTGGCAAGTATGCAGTATCGGCTTGAAAGATAATATATTGTTCATCCCTTATACAAAACCCAAAACCAGTGAATAAATAAAAACAGAATACAATGATTTGCAAATCCTTTTCAACCTATATTCACTTGAATAGACTGCAAAGACAAGATACTTTAACGATCGAACTGTAAAACTTTATATTTTGCAAATATTAGCTCATTTGGAATTTGACGCCTGCAACATGTTTAAAAAAAACTGGCACAAGTGGCAAAAAAGACTGAGAAAGTTGAGGAATGCTCATCAAACAGTCATGGCGTGGACTTTGGGGGGTTTGTTTTCCCGAGATGCAAGAAAGGTTGGATCGGACATGGCGTGAAGGTAAGGATATTATTTATTTTAACACTAAACTACAAAAGGGGTTCAAACAAAAGGCACGCTCACAGCGGAAATAAACTTGGCTAAGAAACAAAACTACCACAAAGGCAAAACTATGCACAATAAACAAACTTACTTGGAAAGCAGGGAACTATGGCATGGATTACAGAGGTATCATCAGGTAACAGAAGCAATGTCGCCAGGACGACCAACTGAAAATGACAGGCTTAAATAGTAGTTTCTGATGAGAAACAGGTGCGCAAAAAGGCAGGTGAAAATCATAAGTAACCATGGTGACTAAACTCAGGAAGTGCATAACCAGGAACTAAAAGGAGTCCAAAACAAACCGATAACACAAAACATGATCCGACCACGGATCATGACACCCACAGGTGAACAGGCTAATTGGGAACAGGTGGGTGCCATGATTGGTCATGGCACCCAGTCATTCACAAACAAGGATGGGGCGAGGGTCACCACTAAAGTACAATATTTGGGCAAACACTTCGATACATTCCTAAAATCCATATTTACGCTATTGTCAAATGTAGTTTTTGTTCTGCTGGAGAGGTCACTTCCTTGTTCCTCAAAGCTAAAAAGTCCTACGTCAATTAAACGCATCAGAGGTCAGACAAGTTCAGAGACCAGACGACTGGATCACCGTATGATCACATCGCAGATCAATATTTAACTTGATCCGACGTGACCGCTGGATAAGGAAGGAGACGAGGGCGAGGGGCGGGGGTTTGGTTGTTTGCGATGTTGTTGGACATCAAGAGGAAGATGGAGGGACGGTGAGACCCCCGGGAGGCCCTCCCCCCCTCCTGCTGCTTGTTGTTGTTTTATAATGAACTCCTAAAGCCTTCATTTCCCTTCGCTGCCCTGTGCAGGGAGGGCGCAGCCATGAGGGCTAAGGAGGACATCGCTAGATTCGCACGCACAAGCCCCCCAGGGTGGCGGCTACCAAGCGAGCTCGGGTGCAATATGTGTGTGTGTGTGTGTGTGTTTGACATCATGCAGGTGAAGGCTGTAAAGAAAGGATTTTGCATAGGAGTGTGCGCACACCTGTGGTCACCTCGCTGTGTGGGTGATATGTGAGAGGGTGTGTTTGTGTTTTGGGCTCTCTTCTGCGGGTGTGACGCTATGCTAAAAATAGTGGCTATAGGCTAGGCCAGGGGTCGGCAACCCAAAATGTTCAAAGAGCCATATTGGACCAAAAATACAAAAAAAAAAATCTGTCTGGAGCCGCAAAAAATTAAAAGCCATATTACATACAGATAGTGTGTCATGGGATATACATTGAATTAAGAGGACTTAAAGGAAACTAAATGAGCTCAAATATAGCTACAAATGAGGCATAATGATGCAATATGTACATATAGCTAGCCTAAATAGCATGTTAGCATCGATTAGCTTGCAGTCATGCAGTGACCAAATATGTCTGATTAGCACTCCACACAAGTCAATAACATCAACAAAACTCACCTTTCATGCACAACCTTAAAAGTTTGGTGGACAAAATGAGACAGAAAAAGAAGTGGCATAAAACACGTCCTAGAAAGTCGGAGAAAGTTATACATGTAAACAAACTACGGTGAGTTCAAGGACCGCCAAAATTAGTAGGACAAAACGGCGCTCGCCAAATACTCGAATCAGTGAAGCATGTTTAATATAAACAGTGTGCTTTATAACAATTAGGGAGGTTTGTGTCATGTTTGTCCTCCTACAGAAACCATATTTAAACCAAAAAAAGATTTTTTTCTCCTCATCTTTTTCCATTTTTCATACATTTCTGAAAAAGCTCCAGAGAGCCACTAGGGCGGCGCTAGAGCCGCGGGTTGCCGACCCCTGGGCTAGGCTATGTTAGGCTGCTGTCTGCCACTGCCACTAAAATGGAGGGTGACCCTTAAAAAAAAAAAAGGGTTAGACCGCCATCATAAAACTTTCATTAACTGAACATCAATCTTAAAAAGTGTATTATGGAGTTAACTGCACTTAATAGGAATAAGTGCAGTTAATTGTGTGGTGTTCGGGTCTGTGGGACCCGTTTTCATTTTTTATTAAAAGAAAAATTATACAATTAATTAATTTTTCAAACTGAGACTGACTGACTTTGGCTCATTTTCTGTGAAGAACATATATCAGAATACATATTTAATGACCACACACCATACACCCCCCCTACACATTTCTATTACATATAACAGTGTTTTTCAACCACTGTGCCGCGGCACACTAGTGTGCCGTGGGATACAGTCTGGTGTGCAAATATTTTTTGCAAAGTAGTAATTATAGTCTGCAAATGATGTGTTGTTGTTGAGTGGTCGGTGCTGTCTAGAGCTCGGCAGAGTAACCGTGTAATACTCTTCCATATCAGTAGGTGGCAGCCGGTAGCTAATTGCTTTGTAGATGTCGGAAACAGCGGGAGGCAGCGTGCAGGTAAAAAAGATGTCTAATGCTTAAACCAAAAATAAACAAAAGGTGAGTGCCCCTAAGAAAAGGCATTTAAGCTTAGGGAAGGCTATGCAGAACAAAACTAAAACTAAACTGGCTACAAAGTAAACAAAAACAGAATGCTGGACGACAGCAAAGACTTACTGTGGAGCAAAGACAATGTACATCCGAACATGACATGACAATCAACAATGTCCCCACAAAGAAGGATGAAAACAACTGAAATATTCTTGATTGCTAAAACAAAGTAGATGCGGGAAATATCGCTCAAAGGAAGACATGAAACTGCTACAGGGAAAATACCAAAAAAAGAGAAAAAGCCACCAAATAGGAGCGCAAAACAAGAACTAAAACACTACAAACAGGAAAAAAAATAAAAAATTTTAAATAAGTCAGGGCGTGATGTGACAGGTGGTGACAGTACACCTACTTTGAGACAAGAGCTATATTGATGCATGCTTGGTTATGGTTTAAAGTCATATCCAACAATTGTGACAACGACTCTTTGCTGTCAACTGAGTTTCGTTTTTTAATGATTTCTGCTGATGATATGCCTTCGGATTTTTTTCAACACAAAAAAATGTGCCTTGGCTCAAAAAAGGTTGAAAAACACTGACATATAAGATGTCCGGGTCCACTGGAAATTGATGTTCTGTGTACCACACACACACACACACACACACACACACACACACACACGCAGCAGGCCTTGACAGGAGGAGGACAGAGTGTAGGTACACAGAACATCCGAGGGTCAAATGTGCGAGAAAATGAGAGCAGACAGTGTTGACAAACAATGTTGCAACCTTGTGGGAACCCCAGGTGCAGAAACACAAAAGAAGAAACCCTGTGGGATGCAGAAACTGGCAGAGAAATTTTCCATGCAACGTTCATATTGTTGTTACTCAGCCAGCGTTTGTGGGTCTGATGGACCCGTTGCATTTTGTGGCTTTTAATGCCTCACTATCAAACACTTGTATGTTAAAATACTAAACAGATGTTTACCTTATCCCAATAAACATCTGTTCAGTACACTTGTATGTTAAAATACTAAACAGATGTTTACCTTATCCCAATAAACATCTGTTCAGGTATTTTAACATAAAAGTGTTTGATTGTGAGGCATTAAAAGCCACAAAATGCAACGGGTCCATCAGACCCACAAACGCTGGCTGAGTAACAACAATATGAACATTACACAAGGGTTAATAATTATTTTCCCCAGAAGCGCCTTCATGCAGAAGCAACCATATTTGGTAACGAAGAAGCATGTGCAAAATGCAGAAAAAATAACAACGTTGGAAAAAAACTCTTTACCTGAAATATTTTTTTACTGACAGGTGTAAAAATAATCACCCCTCTTTATAACATATAGCGTATTTTTCTCAGGCAGGGACCCAATTCTGCCTTGGAGACTTTGTTTCTGTAGGTAATATGCAAATATAATTATTTGACACTTGTTTATATTGAAAAATGTTGTGTTTTATT
The DNA here is from genome assembly GCF_033978685.3 of Nerophis lumbriciformis. Classification (NCBI taxonomy): domain Eukaryota; kingdom Metazoa; phylum Chordata; class Actinopteri; order Syngnathiformes; family Syngnathidae; genus Nerophis; species Nerophis lumbriciformis. The sequence continues at coordinate 29,118,839 of NC_084571.2, read as the reverse complement.
ATTTAATTGAGGAGACTTATTACGTACCGTATTTTCCGGGCCATAGGGCGCACCGGATTATAAGGCGCGAAACCGTCCGACCGGGACTCTCTGATAACTAAAGTTCCTTGGGTGAATAATGTAAACTCACTACACAGGTATGTTTTAGCCATACTTGCCAACCCTCCCGGATTTTCCGGGAGACTCCCGAAATTCAGCGCCTCTCCCAAAAACCTCCCGGGACAAATTTTCTCCCGAAAATCTACCGAAATTCAGGCGGAGCTGGAGGCCACGCCCCCTCCAGCTCCATGCGGACCTGAGTCCGCTTTCCCACAATATAAACAACGTGCCTGCCCAATCATTATAACTGTAGAATGATCGAGGACGAGTTCTTGGTTTCTTATGTGGGTTTATTGTTAGGCAGTTTCATTAATGTCCTCCCAGCGCGGTAACAACACATAACAACAGCAGTCACGTTTTCGTCTACCGTAAAGCAGTTCGTCTGCCGTAAACAGCAATGTTGTGACACTCTTAAACAGGACAATACTGCCATCTAGTGCATTTGATGAAAGCACTTTTGTGCGTGCCACACAGCAATGCATCATCAGAGAGGGTGTTCAGCATGGTTAGAAAAATAGTGACAGAGAATAGAACAAGGATGGACAATTCAACCCTTAACTCAACAATGAGTAGATGAGTGTTATGTGTGTGTATATGTGTAAATAAATGAACACTGAAATTCAAGTATTTATTTTATTTATATATATATATATATATATATATATATATATATATATATATATATATATACATATAAAATAAAATAAATATATATTTATAGCTATAATTCACTGAAAGTCAAGTATTTCTTATATATATATAGACTGTATATCCATCCATCCATCCATCCATTTCCTACCGCTTATTCCCTTCGGGGTCGCGGGGGATATATATATATATATATATATATATATATATATATATATATATATATATATATATATATATATATATGAAATACTTGACGTTGTGAATTCTAGCTGTAAATATACTCCTCCCCTCTTGGATTTTTGAGCGCCGTGTTTAATGTTCAATATTTTCAATGGAACATATACAATGTTGGTGTTGTTTACTTGAGTCATACTGCCATCATCTTGCAGTCTACACGCATCTTTTATGTTTGACTGCCATCTACTGGTCACACTTATCATTACACCATGAACCAAATAAAATAGCTTCGAGGCCGGTAAGCAAAACCAGAATTATTCCACACATTAGGCGCACCGAGTTATAAGGCGCACCGTCGAGTTTTGAGGAGGAAAAAAAGGATTTTAAGTGCGCCGTATAGTCCGGAAAATACGGTATGTCAAGCAATGTTCCCTCTAACACAAAAACTCCCTGAGCATTCAGTGGAGCACATGTGAGCAACATCACACGTGGCAATACCAGCAGCACACCTGTCTCAAACCAATCTTTTATTATAACACTCAAATGAGAGGAGTCATTTTCATGAGATTATTTTCTAATATTAGTGATTTGGCCTACTTGTAATGAAAGTAAAAGAAATCTTGTTTTTCATAAGCTATGGATTAGTATTGTACAATATGTCTGGGTGGGGGTCCTGCTTTGGAAATCATTTGTACCCCTTCAGAGATCACATTTAGTTGCCCTTAAACATCCTCATGTTGCACAATGAAATGTAAGCATAGGATGAAGTGTGCATTCCTGTAGCTTTCTCTAGTAACAGCATTCCATGATTAATATCAATAAATTAACATTAATAATAAATGACAGTAGAATAAGCACACGTATGACTGAGGAGTCATCGTGTAACTTTGTGTGGTGTTTGAGTTGTCCGACTTTTTGTGTGGGCATAAACGCACCAGTGGTTTAGTGGTATGCGTGTTGGTGACAGATGACAAGTTGCTTTTGGCCTGGTTTGTACGGCAGAAAATGACTAGTTTTTCGAGATAGAAGTTTTTTACTCATGTTTTTGGTGTGGTTATGGCCGAATATAAACAGTTTTGCTCAATAAAGTGATCGATATAATTCCTGTCCTCGAAGCATCTTGATAGATGTTACAATAATTGAACGGTGTTCAATTGAACGGTGTTGACGAACACCGTTAGGGCCGCTTGTTGTCACTGTCACTCACACAAAATTCCACAGAATAAATGTGTTTATTTTGTTTAGAATTCAGATGGGATTTGATTTGGTGCGCGGCATATATTTGCTGTGCGCAGAGGACGCTTGAGCAGTGCGCAATTGCGCAGACGCGCACCTTAGAGGGAACGTTGCCTACCATGTTTATTGTTTACCCAATATCGATTATGGCCAATACCAATATTGATCCGATACTACACATTTGCTACTGGACACTTTCTACAAACCCTGTTTCCATATGAGTTGGGAAATTGTGTTAGATGTAAATATAAACGGAATACAATGATTTGCAAATCATTTTCAACCCATATTCAGTTGAATATGCTACAAAGACAACATATTTGATGTTCAAACTGATAAACTTTTTTTTTTTTGCAAATAATCATTAACTTTAGAATTTGATGCCAGCAACACGTGACAAAGAAGTTGGGAAAGGTGGCAATAAATACTGATAAAATTGGGGAATGCTCATCAAACACTTATTTGGAACATCCCACAGGTGAACAGGCAAATTGGGAACAGGTGGGTGCCATGATTGGGTATAAAAGTAGATTCCATGAAATGCTCAGTCATTCACAAACAAGGATGGGGCAAGGGTCACCACTTTGTCAACAAATGCATGAGCAAATTGTTGAACAGTTTAAGAAAAACCTTTCTCAACCAGCTATTGCAAGGAATTGAGGGATTTCACCATCTACGGTCCGTAATATCATCAAAGGGTTCCGAGAATCTGGAGAAATCACTGCACGTAAGCAGCTAAGCCCGTGACCTTCGATCCCTCAGGCTGTACTGCATCAACAAGCGACATCAGTGTGTAAAGGATATCACCACATGGGCTCAGGAACACTTCAGAAACCCACTGTCAGTAACTACAGTTGGTCGCTACATCTGTAAGTGCAAGTTAAAACTCTCCTATGCAAGGCGAAAACCGTTTATCAACAACACCCGGAAACGCCGTCGTCTTCGCTGGGCCTGAGCTCATCTAAAATGGACTGTTGCAAAGTGGAAAAGTGTTCTGTGGTCTGACGAGTTAACATTTCAAATTGTTTTTGGAAACTGTGGACGTCGTGTCCTCCGGACCAAAGAGGAAAAGAACCATCCGGATTGTTATAGGCGCAAAGTTGAAAAGCCAGCATCTGTGATGGTATGGGGGTGTATTAGTGCCCAAGACATGGGTAACTTACACATCTGTAAAGGCGCCATTAATGCTGAAAGGTACATACAGGTTTTGGAGCAACATATGTTGCCATCCAAGCAACGTTACCATGAACGCCCCTGCTTATTTCAGCAAGACAATGCCAAGCCACGTGTTACATCAACGTGGCTTCATAGTAAAAGAGTGCGGGTACTAGACTGGCCTGCCTGTAGTCCAAACCTGTCTCCCATTGAAAATGTGTGGCGCATTATGAAGCCTAAAATACCACAACGGAGACCCCCGGACTGTTGAACAACTTAAGCTGTACATCAAGCAAGAATGGGAAAGAATTCCACCTGAGAAGCTTAAAAAATGTGTCTCCTCAGTTCCCAAACGTTTACTGAGTGTTGTTAAAAGGAAAGGCCATGTAACACAGTGGTGAACATGCCCTTTCCCAACTACTTTGGCATGTGTTGCAGCCATGAAATTCTAAGTTAATTATTATTTGCAAAAAAAAAATAAAGTTTATGAGTTTGAACATCAAATATCTTGTCTTTGTAGTGCATTCAACTGAATATGGGTTGAAAAGGATTTGCAAATCATTGTATTCCGTTTATATTTACATCTAACACAATTTCCCAACTCATATGGAAACGGTCTGTAATTAGCTTCTGTCTTGGAGATTTTGTAAGTCTACGTAATCCGCCTTATAATTCGGTGAGCCCTATGATCCAGAAATGACAGTAATTTTTTGGAAAAAGTATCAGCCATGAATTGTTAAACTTTTCAATGCTGGCTGATCTTAAGTCTGTTGGAGGTTTTGTGCGACTTGAGCGTCGTAGTTATCCTGCAAACTTTCGGTCAAATTCCAAATAGTGCAATCTCATCGGCTACTAATAATAAAAGTGTACTATCCAGTAATCCAACATACCTGTGAGCGACTTTATACATTACTTATTTGATTTCATTTTGTCGTAGGAAGCTCAGCGAGGCGTGCCGAGGTTTGTTTTCGATGCTTTGCTCAAGGACACAAAGCGTCGGTTCCTCATCTGTAATCGGAACCCGGGAGCCCCGGGTCAAAAGAACGCCTGAACCCAACCGAGACTTCCGCCTCTTGAGGAGCTTGATAGCATCAGCGGCGGCGCTATAATCCGCACATAGATGGCGGCGAGAGAGTTGGACCGGGAAGAGGGAATAAATGACGGATTCCGTGCGCAAAGACAGTGACAATTACAGTACACTTATACAAGACAGCATTGGGCAGGAATTTGGGAATGAGGAATGAGTAATGCAATTGCTCAACCCACAACAAGAACATGCACCGCCTCAGGCCGTGACAAGGTTGAGTGCATACCTCTATGGCGGGGGGGGTGAAGGGGGTAGTTTGGACTGTGAGGTCGTGCACTGATGAAAATGACATGATGATGAAGATGAAGATGGGGCGAAACTTTTCAAGAATATGATCACAGCGTGGTAGAATTCCATCCCTGACATTTAATTATTGACTTCAAACGCTCTCCTGTAGGCTTGGCTCGCGTGTTTAGGGGGTCGCAGGTTCGAGACCTCAAATTACGGAGGGGATGTTGGCTGTTGGGAATCAATAAAGTTAATTATTGTTATTATTACAGCGTTTCCCACAGGACTGGGAATGGGATGCAGGGACACTCGATGACATCATTTTCTAATTTGCATAAGTAGCCATGACGTACAGGCGCCTTATAGACACTGTGGGAAAGAAAAAGGCCTTGTTCAATTCCGATATTTTTGCCTATTTGTGACAGTTTTAGATACAAAACCAAAACCAGTGAAGTTGGCACGTTGTGTAAATGGTAAATAAAAACAGAATACAAATCCTTTTCAACCTATATTCAATTGATTACACTGCAAAGACAAGATATTTAATGTTGGAACTGAGAAACTTAATTTTTGGAATTTGATGCCTGCCACATGTTTCAAAAAAGCTGGCACAAGTGGCAAAACAGACTGAGAAAGTTGAGGAATGCTCATCAAACACTTATTTGGAACATCCCACAGGCTAATTGGGAACAGGTGGGTGCCATGATTGGGTATAAAAGCAGCTTCCATGAAATGCTCAGTCATTCAAAAACAAGGATGGGGCGAGGGTCACCACTTTGTGAACAAATGCGTGAGCAACAGTTTAAAAACAACATTTCTTAACGAGTTATTGCAAGGAATTTAGGGATTTCACCATCTACGGTCCGTAATATCATCCAAGGGTTCATAGAATCTGGAGAAATCACTGCACGTAAGCGATGATATTATGGACGTTCGATCCCTCAGGCGGTACTGCATCAAATAGCGACATCAGTGTGTAAAGGATATCACCACATGGGCTCAGGAACACTTCAGAAACCCACTGTCAGTAACTACAGTTGGTCACTACACCTGTAAGTGCAAGTTAAAACTCTACTATGCAAAGCAAAAGCCACTTATCAACAACACCCAGAAATGCCGCCGGCTTCGCAGGGCCCGAGCTCATCTAAAATGGACTGATGCAAAGTGGAAAAGTGTTCTGTGGTCTGACGAGTTCACATATCAAATTGTTTTTGAAAACTGTGGACGTCAGAGAGGATGAGAACCATCCGGATTGTTAGACGCGCAAAGTTCAAAAGCCAGCATCTGTGATGGTATGGGGGGTGTATTAGTGCCCAAGGCATTGGGTAACTTGCACATCTGTGAAGGCACCATTAAGGCTGAAAGGTACATACAGGTTTTGGAGCAACATATGTTGCCATCCAAGCAACGTTATCATGGATGCCCCTGCTTATTTCAGCGAGACAATGCCAACAGCATGGCTTCATAGTAAAAGAGTGTGGATACTAGACTAGCCTGTTGAACAACTTCAGCTGTACATCAAGCAAGAATGGGAAATAATTCCACCTGAAAAGCTTAAAAATTTGGTCTCATCAGTTCCCAAACGTTTACTGAGTGTTGTTAAAAGGAAAGGCCATGTAACACAGTGGTAAAAATGCCCCTTTTTTGCAATGTGTTGCTGCCATTAAATTCTAAGTTCTAAGTTAATGATTATTTGCAACAACAAAAAAAAAGTTTCTCAGTTCGAACATTAAATATCTTGTCTTTGCAGTCTATTCAATTGAATATAGGTTGAAAAGGATTTGCAAATCATTGTATTCTGTTTTTATTTACCATTTACACAACGTGCCAACTTCACTGGTTTTGGGTTTTGTAGAAAAAATCATTGTGTCCCTTTTAATACGTGGATGGTCGGTATCGGAATCGGCAGCTCAAAACCCTGAATAAGAACATCCCTAATTTGGAATACATCTAACAATGACGTCACTAACGTTACCATGAATTGATTAACGTGGACCCCGACTTAAACAAGTTGAAAAACTTATTCGGGTGTTGCCATTTAGTGGTCAATTGTACGGAATATGTACTGTACTGTGCAATCTACTAAAAAAAGTTTCAATCAATCAATCAATCAACCCTCCCCCGACAAATAACCCGCAGTCCTGCAGGAAATGCTGCAATATTTCTTCATCTCTCAGTAAATAATGTGCAAATATTAATGCTGAAATGCAGACATACTGCATGCAAGAAGATGAGGACTGGTAAAGGTCCGAATTAGGTGAATTAGTGACTGCTAGTGGATTCCACTCACAAAATTCATCCACTGTGTTAGTTTCACGAAGCACAGATGCCCTGCAACTCTTTCTTGACCACACACACGCACACACACACACACACACACACACACACACACACACAGTATATGTATCCACAGGGAACTGCATGGAGACGACGTTCCCATGCTGCACACCTGCAACAGCCAGTAGGTTCATATCATGGGACGTGATAACACCTCATGCACTTGCGGAACTTACTCCTTCTCTCCTTGTGCTCAATGCATCCTTGCACACACACACACACACACACACACACACACACACACACACACACGCACACACACACACACACACACACACACACACACACCTCCATTACAACCAATACCAACATTTCCCAGCATCAACATTGTCCGAGAAGCTGAAAACAAGGTGATAACGCCAGAGGAAGACCTTGTGTGAGGAATGTTAGCGTCTGTGATTATAACATAATCACTAATGCACATTTCAGGTAAACCGGCACACATCTCATGACATCCAGTACAAAAATGTGACGCTCATAATGCTTCATTTTGGTTGGAAAAATGAGTTGTTATAAATAATTTGTTTGAGTGGTTCACTGAACCGCACATGGGGAATGTTTCCAGATTTTTGAACCCACTGGTGTGGCTTAATAGGGTAACCATACCTTTACAAACAATGATTATATGCTATTAGAACTAGCAATATTTGCTGCTGTACATCATATTAGCTGTAATATGATGTACAGGATATATTTAGCACAACACTAAAAACTAGAGATGTCCAATAATATCGGCCTGCCGATATCATCGGCCGATAAATGCTTTAAAATGTAATATCGGAAATTATCGGTATCGGTTTAAAGAAGTAAAATTAATGACTTTTTAAAACGCCGCTGTACGGAGCGGTACATATCCGGTAAAACACGGACGTAGGGCATACTTGCCTCCCGATTTTCCCGGGAGACTCCCGAATTTCAGTGCCCCTCCCGAAAATCTCCCGGGGCAACCATTTTCCCGAATTTCTCCCGATTTCCACCCGGACAACAATATTGGGGGCGTGCCTTAAAGGCACTGCCTTTAGCGTCCTCTACAACCTGTCGTCACGTCCACCTTTCCTCCATACAAACAGCGTGCCGATCCAGTCACATAATATATGCGGCTTTTATACACACATAAGTGAATGCAAGGCATACTTGATCAATAGCCATACAGGTCACACTGAGGGTGGCCGTATAAACAACTTTAACACTGTTACAAATATGCGCCACACTGTGAACCCACACCAAACAAGAATGACAAACACATTTCGGGAGAACATCCGCACCGTAACACAACATAAACACAACAGAACAAATACCCAGAACCCCTTGCAGCACTAACTCTTCCGGGACGCTACAATATACACCCCCGCTACCACCAAACCCCCTCCCCATCTCCCGAATTCGGAGGTCTCAAGGTTGGCAAGTATGCTTCTAATACAGTGGTTCTCAAATGGGGGTACGCGTACCCCTGGGGGTACTTGAATGTATGCCAAGGGGTACGTGAGATTTTTTTTAAATATTCTAAAAATAGCAACAATTCAAAAATCCTTTATAAATATAAATAAAAACCTATTTTTTTTCCAAATAGTTCAAGAAAGACCACTACAAATGAGCAATATTTTGCACTGTTATACAATTTAATAAATCAGAAACTGATGACATAGTGCTTTTTTAAAACGCCGCTGTACGGAGTGGTACACGGACGTAGGGAGAAGTACAGAGCGCCAATAAACCTTGAAGGCACTGCCTTTGCGTGCCGGCCCAATCACATAATACCTACGGCTTTTCACACACACAAGTGAATGCAAGTCATACTTGGTCAACAGCCATACAGGTCACACTGAGGGTGGCCGTATAAACAACTTTAACACTGTTATAAATATGCGCCACACTGTGAACCCACACCAAACAAGAATGACAAACACATTTCGGGAGAACATCCGCACCGTAACACAACATAAACACAACAGAACAAATACCCAGAACCCCTTGCAGAACTAACTCTTCCGGGATGCTACAATATATAGCCCCCGCTACCCCCTATCCCCCCACCTCAACCCCGCCCACCTCAACCTCCTCATTCTCTCTCGGGGAGAGCATGTCCCAAATTCCAAGCTGCTGTTTTGAGGCATGTTAAAAAAAATTATGCACTTTGTGACTTCAATAACAAATATGTTGGCATTTTTTTCCATAACTTGAGTTGATTTATTTTGGAAAACCTTGTTACATTGTTTAATGCATCTAGCGGGGCATCGCAACAAAATTAGGCATAATATTGTGTTAATTCCACGACTGTATATATCGGTATCGGTTGATATCGGAATCGGTAATTAAGAGTTGGACAATATCGGATATCGGCAAAAAAGCCATTATCGGACATCTCTCCTAAAAACCTTTAGCATATCGATATGCGCAGTAAAATTATGGAACAGATTAACATGGTACTTAATGTACTGTAATAATATGAGCTATTTTTTTTAAAAACAGTATCAATCAATCAATCAATCAATGTTTATTTATATAGCCCTAAATCACAAGTGTCTCAAAGGGCTGCACAAGCCACAACGACATCCTCGGTATAGCCCACATAACACTAAAACAGTAAAATAAATGTATCCTCAATTCCATTCCATTATTACTAAAAGGTAACCTGACTCTCGCCAGATCCTTGTGCAATGGACGTCGAGTGGATCTAACATAATATTGTGAGAGTCCAGTCCATAGTGGATCTAACATAATAGTGAGAGTCCAGTCCATAGTGGATCAAACATAATATTGTGAGAGTCCAGTCCATAGTGGATCTAACATAATAGTGAGAGTCCAGTCCATAGTGGATCTAACATAATAGTGAGAGTCCAGTCCATAGTGGATCAAACATAATATTGTGAGAGTCCAGTCCATAGTGGATCTAACATAATAGTGAGAGTCCAGTCCATAGTGGATTTAACATAATAGTGAGAGTCCAGTCCATAGTGGATCTAACATAATAGTGTGAGAGTCCAGTCCATAGTGGATCTAACATAATAGTGAGAGTCCAGTCCATAGTAGATCTAACATAATATTGTGAGAGTCCAGTCCATAGTGGATCTAACATAATAGTGAGAGTCCAGTCCATAATGGATCTAACATAATAGTGCAAGTCCAGTCCATAGTGCATCTAACATAATAGTGAGAGTCCAATCCATAGTGGATCTAACATAATAGTGAGAGTCCAGTCCATAGTGGATCTAACATAATAGTGAGAGTCCAGTCCATAGTGGATCTAACATAATATTGTGAGAGTCCAGTCCATAGTGGATCTAACATAATAGTGAGAGTCCATTCCATAGTAGATCTAACATAATATTGTGAGAGTCCAGTCCATAGTGGATCTAACATAACAGTGAGAGTCCAGTCCATAGTGGATCTAACATAATAGTGAGAGTCCAGTCCATAGTGGATCTAACATAATAGTGAGAGTCCCGTTCATAGTGGATCTAACATAATAGTGAGAGTCCAGTCCATAGTGGATCTAACATAATATTGTGAGAGTCCAGTCCATAGTGGATCTAACATAATAGTGAGCGTCCAGTCCATAGTGGATCTAACATAATAGTGAGAATCCAGTCCATAGTGGATCTAACATAATAGTGAGAGTCCAGTCCATAGTGGATCTAACATAATAGTGAGAGTCCAGTCCATAGTAGATCTAACATAATATTGTGAGAGTCCAGTCCATAGTGGATCTAACATAATAGTGAGAGTCCAGTCCATAGTGTATCTAACATAATAGTGAGAGTCCAGTCCATAGTGGATCTAACATAATAGTGAGAGTCCAGTCCATAGTGGATCTAACATAATAGTGAGAGTCCAGTCCATAGTGGATCTAACATAATAGTGAGAGTCCAGTCCATAGTGGATCTAACATAATAGTGAGAGTCCAGTCCATAGTGGATCTAACATAATAGTGAGAGTCCAGTCCATAGTAGATCTAACATAATATTGTGAGAGTCCAGTCCATAGTGGATCTAACATAATAGTGAGAGTCCAGTCCATAGTGGATCTAACATAATAGTGAGAGTCCAGTCCATAGTGTATCTAACATAATAGTGAGAGTCCAGTCCATAGTGGATCTAACATAATATTGTGAGAGTCCAGTCCATAGTGGATCTAACATAATAGTGAGAGTCCAGTCCATAGTGGATCTAACATAATAGTGAAAGTCCAGTCCATAGTGGATCTAACATAATAGTGAGAGTCCAGTCCATAGTGGCAGTCCATAGTGGATCTAACATAATAGTGAGAGTCCAGTCCATAGTGGATCTAACATAATAGTGAGAGTCCAGTCCATAGTGGACGTAGGGACGGCGTGGCGCAGTGGAAGAATGGCCGTGCGCGACCCGAGGGTCCCTGGTTCAATTCCCACCAAGTACCAACCTCGTCATGTCCGTTGTGTCCTGAGCAAGACACTTCACCCTTGCTCCTGATGGGTGCTGGTTAGCGCCTTGCATGGCAGCTCCCTCCATCAGTGTGTGAATGGGTGTGTGAATGGGTAAATGTGGAAGTAGTGTCAAAGCGCTTTGAGTACCTTGAAGGTAGAAAAGCGCTATACAAATACAAGTACAACCCATTTAGTGGATCTAACATAATAGGGAGAGTCCAGTCCATAGTGGATCTAACATAATATTGTGAGAGTCCAGTCCATAGATGGGGACATCTCTGCGCTGCTGACCCGTCTCCGCTCAGGATGGTCTCCTGCTGGCCCCACTATGGACTGGACTCTCACTATTATGTTAGATCCACTATGGACTGGACTCTCACTATTATGTTAGATCCACTATGGACTGGACTCTCACAATTTTATGCTAGACCCCCTCGACGTCCATTGCATTCGGTCTCCCCTAGAGGGGGGGGGGGGGGGGGGTCACCCACATCTGCGGTCCTCTCCAAGGTTTCTCATAGTCATTCATATTGACATCCCACTGGGTTGTGAGTTTTTCCTTGCCCTTATGCGGGCTCTGTACCGAGGATGTCGTTGTGGCTTGTGCAGCCCTTTGAGACACTTGTGATTTAGGGCTATATAAATAAACATTGATTGATTGATCGTATGTTCACTATCTTATTTATTGCCAAATGTGTTCTTTATTGTCATAACAAACGTCTGTTTAATGTATCATAACATTGTCTGTAAAAGACAGCCAATAATTACATTTTTTGTAGACTCCCCCTTTATTTTGAAAAGTATCTAAATACATTAAAATATTGGTATTGGGACCACACTGGTGTCCAGTGAGTGTTATAGGTAGGGAAAGCACTGAGACGGAGCCGTCAAGCAAGCATCTCTCATCCTGCAAGGCCTTGGTGTCACAGGTGGTGTAGCCACAGGGCTGTGTGTGTGTGTGTGTGTGTGTGTGTGTGTGTGTGTGTGTGTGTGTGTGTGTGTGTGTGTGTGTGTGTGTGTGTGTGTGTGTGTGTGATTGACAGCTCTATGCGAAGAAGTAGCAAGTCTGTCGGAAGGAGGGAAAAGCCGATCACGTCAATCAGAAAAATGACTCACTCGCAGACTTTAACAAACCCAGTTTTTTCACAGCCAGAACCTCAAGGACCAGGCAGGCAAGGCGGGCGAGGTCCTGACGAGTTCCTCCTGTGGGCGCTGACAGGCTCTATTTTTGCTTTCATTCAGCGTCTCGTCACGGCCTCAAAGTGAGGAGAGGACGCTCTCCCTCGGGGGGGAAATGAGAAGAAGATCAGTGTGCTTTCCAAAGAAATGAGCGGTATCCAAAAAATTGTGCAGCCAAAGGGCTTTTTTTTTTCTTTTTTGATCCGCTCTAGTCTGCTTTGGCAAATAATTGTTGACTTATGATCTATTAGAAGGGTAAAAAAACAAAGATAGCAATCATTGGTTGACATCCTTTTCCATCTTCCATCCCTCACTTATTGTGTGAATGCTATATGGTTTTCTACACCAAAATTAATCTATTTATTCAACCTATTAGTATTATTCTTCTCCAGATTTTGGCGCGCTCTACCTTCCACATTTTTCACCCGATTCAAACCGTTCCAACTTCAAACTGTTCAGCCTATTCGTAAATCGCGGGTTTTTTCTTGACAAATTCCAAAAATTCCCAGATTTCCCAGAATTCAAGGTTCAATTCAGGTTTTCCGGGACATTTTTTCCATTCAAAATTAATTGGCCATTTTTCAAACTTCCACCATTTCCACATATTTCAACCGATTCAAACCGATCCACCTTCAACATATTCCACCAGTCTGGAAATTAAAACTATAAATTTTCCAAGTTAAAAAAATTCCAGGATTTTCAAGAATTCCTGCTTTTCCAAAGCCCTGTTTCCACTCCTCCCATATTTTTCAACCCACTTCAACCGTTCCACCGTCAAAACATTCCTCCTAATCAGGACAAAAAACGAAGTTGTTTTTTTAACTGGAAAAATTCCTGGTTTTCCCGAAAATAGGACATGCATAAAATAATTTTTGTCATTTTTTTTTTGGAGTGATGGATGGATGGATGGTACTCTGTATGGGTTGGGTGAATTGCACAATTGCATTCTTACATCACATTGTTTTTTAAGGTCTTACCTTATATTTAATACATAAAAATTGAAGGATACAGGAGCAAAACTTTGATACATTTTGTACATTTTAAACATTCTAAAACCAAAACAATGTAAATCTGTGTAAATGTGCTTATCATTGTGTTACGGGTCTTAAAGCAAATTAGTGTAACATCTAATCCAGGTGTAATTAATGTTTTCCAAGCCAAGGACGCCCAAACTGATGTAGAGAAGGAGCAGCGACCCTTACTTATACAGTATATCTTGAATGCAATTATTACAGATGTCCGATAATGGCTTTTTTGCTGATATCCGATATTCCGATATTGTCCAACTCTTAATTACCGATTCCGATATCAACCGATACTGATGTATACAGTTGTGGAATTAACACATTATTATGCCTAATTTTGTTGTGATGCCCCGCTGGATGCATTAAACAATGTAACAAGGTTTTCCAAAATAAATCAACTCAAGGCACTGCCATATTTATTATTGAAGTCACAAAGTGCATTATTTTTTTTAACATGCCTCAAAACAGCAGCTTGGAATTAGGGACATGCTCTTCCTGAGAGAGCATGAGGAGGTTGAGGTGGGCGGGGTTAGGGGGACGGGGTTCAGGTGTGGGGGGTTTATATTGTAGCGTCCCGGAAGAGTTAGTGCTGCAAGGGGTTCTGGGTATTTGTTCTGTTGTGTTTATGTTGTGTTACGTCATTTGTTTGTGTTTGTCATTCTTGTTTTGAAGCATTTATCGGCCGATATCATCGGACATCTCTAGCAATTATGATTGAGTTTTGCATTAAACTGGTCCTGAAGGTACCTTGTTATTGTACAATACTAAAGATATTCATATAATAACAGTATTGGGCCGCTAATCACTAATTGCCAGCTGGCAACTAGTGCGCTAATCAGTAGCTGGAAACTGGTGCGTTAATCGCTAGCTCAAAACTAGCACGCTGATCGCTAGCGGAAACTAGCGCACTAATCACGAGTTGTAAACTATCATGCTAATCTCTAGCTTACAACTAACATGCTAATGCATACCTGCCAACTTTTGAAATCAGAAAAACCTAGTAGCCAGGGTCCAGGGGCCGCAGGCCCCGGTAGGTCCAGGACAAAGTCCTGGTGGGGGGTTCAGCTTCGCCCCCCGACGCAAAATGATTATTAGCATTCAGACAGGTTAAAATGTTGCTAAAACCATCACTTTTCTATCAGTCACAGTGACTTTTCAAAACAAAAATATATATGGGTTGATTGACATGTTTATTCTGTAAGCTAACTTCAATAGTTTGAAATTATTTTGACAGTTAATGCCAGTTATCCTGTCAACCTTTCACAAGACTTCAATTTGTTACTTGAAAGTATAAACAGTATAAACACTTTTTACAGTAAACAAATGGTAAAACAGTACTAAACAATTCCATTAAAAAAAAAATTGGTGTCATTATTAACTTTCTGTCCAAGCTTGTATAATCTACTGCCTTGTTCAATTGTAAAAAATATTCTGTGCCTAAAATTCACATTTCTATCACAATTATCATACTGTAAACATGGTAAGCTAACTTCATTAAAATTAATAGTCCTGTCAATAGCATGGAATTACAATTCAAATGTAGTTTTTTTGTAAGCCTTTCAAAAGAATTCAAAACATGAAAAATTAATGAAAATTAATTTAAGCCATCAGACACTTGAAAAGTGGCACATCACATCTCTAATGTAATCATTTTAACTTTTCAACAGAAATAGCACTGCAAAAATATTAAGGACATACTTCTGTATTTTGGTAGTTATGCTGTCAACATTTAACAAGATTTCTTCAACTTGGACTTGAAAGCATAAACAGTATAAACACTTTTAACAGTATAACAGTACAAAACAATTCCAATAGATAACATTGGTGTCATTACCTTTTTGTGGCTAAAATCCGAAAAACGTTGAAAGTTTTCCACTTGTATCGCTAGCAAAGGCATTAGACTTGTGTTTTTTTGTCCCAACGTGGTCTTTTACATCGCTAATTCCTCCGTGTCCGATCGAAAAATCTTGTCTGCACAAGGTGCAATTCGCGTAGTTTTCACCCTTTTTCGAACGGATCATTATTCCCGGATAGGCTTTTGAATATTCTTCACGGAATGACTGCAGTTTTCTTTTCGGTTTAAGACTCTTTTGCGATTTTTCTCTGGCTGATTCCATGATCGTTCGCTCGTTTGGAAACAATGGCAACAGGTGCCTCGTGCTTGGCAGCGGTGCTATAAATAGCCTCGCGCATGGCATTCGGAATGGCTCGATAGGAAGTTACGGGAAGCAGTGTCGATTGTCATTGTTGTTACGCGATTTCGTGAATAAAACTTAAAAAAAAAAAAATTTTAATTAATGAAAAACCGTATTTTTTATCACTGCAACCGTAACCCGGAATAGGTTGATGAAAACCGTACTAATTACGGGAAAACCGGAGTAGTTGGCAGGTATGCTAATGCGCTAATTGCTAGCTAGCACCTAGAGTGCTAATCGCTTGCTGGCAACCAACCGCGCCAATAGCTAGCTGACAACTAGGGGGTTAATCGCTAGCTGACAACTAGGGCGCTAATAGTTAGCTATCTTAAATGCCAACACGAATATAATAATAGTCATAATAAAAATATATAATACTTCACCAGGGCAGCACGGTAAAATAGGGGTTAGCTCTGGTGCCTCACAATACTAAGGTCCAGGGTTCGATCCCCGGGCTCGGGGTCTTTCTGTGTGGAGTTTGCATGTTTTCCCCGTGAGTGCGTGGGTTCCCTCCGGGTACTCCGGCTTCCTCCCACCTACAAAGACATGCACCTGGGGATAAGTTGATTGGCAACACTAAATTGGCCCTAGTGTGTGAATGTGAGTGTGAATGTTGTTTGTCTGTGTTGGTCCTGCGATGAGTTGGCGACTTGTCCAGGGTGTACCCCGCCTTCCGCCCGAATGCAGCTGGGATAGGCTCCAGTACACACCGGGACCCCGAGAGGAACACGTGGTAGAAAATGGGTGGATGAATGAATATTTCAGCAACTAAAACCTTTTTGAGGTCTTAACTTACCATATAATGCAATACATTTTAGACATTTTCATAGAAATAGGACACAGGGAAAACATCAAAACCATATACTGTAAGAGACACAGGTTGTCTGCCATTTTGGTTGTTCTGACCCATTTTTTTTATCTAATATAATGTTGTAATCCGTGATGTGTTTATTCAGCCCGTAGAATGTGTCGCGGGCCAAAATAAAACAAGCCACACTTTGGTTGGACACCTTGATATACATTAAAAATGAATTGTGATTCATCCAAATTCACAGCAACTCTCCGATTAATCGGATTAGAAATGTTAATAGTTATTCCACACACAGCGGATCGTTGACGCGATGATAGCGCCGCTCAGACAGTATCAGTAGCGTTGGTGTCGGTGCTTGAGAATAGATTAGACCAGGGGTAACCCAAATATTGCCCGAGTCCAATAAGCAACTTGGCCCGGGCATGAACAGCAGATATCTGCCATGTTGTCGTCATCTGGCGCCAACGGAAGCAAATCAAGTAAGTGGCTATTGATCGTGTGTCATGCGCAGCATTTACTTATATGACCTAATCCAAACACCCTTCCCGAGTCATTGTGCCAAAAAAAAATAAATCAACCAATGCAAAACTTCAACAAACATGGTCACACATAACACAACCTGCTCATTGAACATTGTGTATATTATAAAACAACATCTAATTAGTATAAAAAAAATTTAAATTAGACAAATTTAAGTCAATTTCAAGGGATGATGGGAACACTGCAAAACACTCTCCCCACCCACGTTTGGCGCATTTAATTAATTTCATTTAATTAATAAAGTGTTTCTGATTCTGATTTTAGCCGTTTGATATTTCTGATTGATTAAAAAACTTAAAGGAGGTCGCCATGAAAGTAAACAAGGTAGAAGTCGGATTTTCACATACTCTTGATAACTAATTAAAATAATCATCAATAAACATCCCACAGGTAATAATTGGGAACAGGTGGGTGCCATGGTTGGGTATAAAAGCATCTTCCATGAAATGCTCAGTCATTCACAAACAAGGATGGGGCGAGGGTCACCACTTTGTGAACATATGCGTGAGCAAATTGTCGAACAGTTTAAGAACAACATTTCTCAACGAGCTATTGCAAGGAATTTAGGGATTTCGCCAACTACGGTCCGTAAAATCATCAAAAGCTTCAGAGAATCTGGAGAAATCACTGCACGTGAGCGATGATGTTACGGACCTCCGATGCGGTACTGCATCAAAAAGCGACATCGGTGTATAAAGGATATCACCACATGGGCTCATGAACACTTCAGAAAACCACTGTCAGTAACTACAGTTGGTCGCTACATCTGTAAGTGCAAGTTAAAACTCAACTATGCAACGCGAAAGCCATTTATCAACAACACCCAGAAACGCCGCCGTCTTTGCTGGGCCCGAGCTCATCTAAGATGGACTGATGCAAAGTCTATTTGCGGTCTATTCAATTGAATATAAGTTGAAAATAATTTGCGAATCATTGTATTCTGTTTTTGTTTACCAATTACACAACGTGCCAACTTCACTGGTTTCGGTATATATGTATATATATTTGGTAACACTTTAGTATGGGGAACATATTCTAAGTAACAAAGACTTAATTAAGAGTTATTTGGACACTAGAGGAACATATTGTAAGTAACAAAGACTTAATTTATAGTTATTTGGTTAGGGGTAGGGGTGGCGGTTGGGGTTAGGGTTAGGGTTGGGGTTGGGGTTAGGGTTGTTGTATAATAAGGCCATGCAGAATAAGGCATTAATAAGTACTTAATAAGGACTAATTAAGAGCCAATATGTTACTAATTTGCATGTTAATAAGCAACTAATTAATGGTGAATATGTTCCCCATACTAAAGTGTTACCATATATATATATATTTATATCCATTTTCTACCGCTTGTCCCGTTCGGGGTCGCGGGGTGTGCTGGAGCCTATCTCAGCTGCATTCGGGCGGAAGGTGGGGTACACCCTGGACAAGTCGCCACCTCATCACAGGGCCAACACAGATAGACGTATATATATATACTTATTGTTGCTTTGCAAGCAGTCGGCTTTCGGGCCCCCGGACACATTTTTTAAGCCCAATGCAGCCCTCCAGTCAAAAAGTTTGGACACCCCCGGATTAGACAGAGAAAATGTACCTAATGGTATGCCCGCTAAATGATCTGCGTGTCAGCGGGCGGTGTGATGCGTCGGGATTTAAACACCTGCAGTCTGGACAGCGGCTTGTGCCCGTGGTGCTCAGGTGTGGAGGAAGAGTGGTAAGCTCATCTCATCCTTTCCTCAGGGCTGAAAGATAAAGGAGGACAGACAGACAGAAAGATAGAAAGAAAAAGGAAAGAAAGAACCCTTCGACCTTGAGACGAGGGGGGTGTGGGGGATAGGCGGACCTCTACGAGTTGACAGGGGCCTTCATTTTGGTGCCTCCACCCGCCGGCCCCCCGGGGGTATGTGTTATGACAACCGGGGAGGGGAAAAAAACATTGAGCGGCAAGAAGTGGCATGAACGCATCTGAAGGTTTCTGACATGTTTGTAGCCTGGAGATACACGCAGACGTCAAGTCAAGGAGCATCTGTCTGGCTCCGCTTGTTGATGGCTGCGCCTCCATGAGGTAAACAAATGTTACTGGAAAAGCCTGGAACGGCTCCACGGACTAATTAAATTCCCTCCTTTTGAATCAGACGACAACGTCGGGTGATTGAGGTGTTTGGCTTGGAATCGTTTCCAGGTTTCCACCTCAGAAGTCTGTTGCTTCATCTGCACAATCCCATGGTGCACTTTGGTGCTTGTACTCCAGTTTGGTGGTAGTGTTGCAACATACAGGCAGTGGTGGGCCGCCTAACATAACCAGAAATCATGATCCTACGAAGTCAGACCTACACTGTTTCAATGTCCATTTCTCAGATGAAATAATTGTTGATGACTGAAGTATGCTGATAGCAACCAAACCTAAACCCCTCCACATCCCACACCCCGGATAATAAATAATGTAAATAATTAAATAATGATAAATGGGTTGTACTTGTATAGCGCTTTTCTACCTTCAAGGTACTCAAAGCGCTTTGACACTACTTCCACATTTACCCATTCACACACACATTCACACACTGATGGAGGGAGCTGCCATGCAAGGCGCTAACCAGCACCCATCAGGAGCAAGGGTGAAGTGTCTTGCTCAGGACACAACGGACATGACGAGGTTGGTACTAGGTGGGGATTGAACCAGGGACCCTCGGGTCGCGCACGGCCATTCTTCCATTGCGCCACGCCGTTCAATGTATATACTCTGATGATTAACTTGTGTGATGACTGTATTATGCTGATAGTATATATTTGTACCATGAATTGATTAACTTAAATAAGTTGAAAAACTTATTCGGGTGTTACCATTTAGTGGTCAATTGTACGGAATATGTACTGTACTGTGCAATCTACTAATAAAAGTCTCAATCAATCAATCAATCAATCAATCCTAATTAAAGATAAAAGTATTTTTTTGTTTACTTTCCATAAATATCTACAAGTATTCATATTCTCTTCATGTCATATTATGCTCCTTCCAGTGCTGTTGTTTTTAGGTTAGAGTTTGTATCCAATCAGAATTCAGCTAGCTTATGTTGCCATGTTGTATGAAATCTGCCTTCAGAATCAACAATGACGCATAGAGTTGATAGACAAAGATCGGTAGGTCGTGAGTTCAAACCCCGGCCAAGTCATACCGAGGACTATCAGTGGCCTAGTGGTTAGAGCAGTGGTTCTTAACCTTGTTGGAGGTACCGAACCCCACCAGTTTCATATGCGCATTGACCGAACCCTTCTTTAGTGAAAAATAAAATGTTGTTTTTTTTTCATATTCAAGACAAAGTTATATGTTTTTGGTAACACTTTAGTATGGGGAACATATTCTAAGTAACAAAGATTTAATTTAGAGTTTTTTGGACACTAGGGGAACATATTCTAAGTAACAAAGACTTAATTTAGAGTTATTTGGTTAGGGTTAGGGTTAGGGTTAGGGTCCGGGTTAGAGGGTTAGGGTTATAATAAGGCCATGCTGAATAAGGCATTAATAAGTACTTAATAATGACTAGTTAAGAGCCAATGTGTTACTAAGTTGCATGTTAATAAGCAACTAATTAATGGTGAATATGTTCCCCATACTAAAGTGTAACCATGTTTTTTTTTACTGGTGCACAAAATGAACCGTGCATTAACATCACCTTGTTCAAAGAACAAAACCAACAGAGTGCATAAACTCACAACAAATTACACACTTGCAAATCAGTCTGACTTCTGCTGTTGCCGTATCCGTAATACGCCGATAGGGAGAAGTTTTTATTTACACGATGAGTCGGTTGTGTTTTGACCTCCGCCGAACCCCTGAGGCCGACTCACCGAACCCCTAGGGTTCGATCGAACCCGGGTTAAGAACCACTGGGTTAGAGTGTCCGCCCTGAGATCGGTAGGTTGTGAGTTCAAACCCCGGCCGAGTGATAACAAAGACTATAAAAATGGGACCCATTACCTCCCTGCTTGACACTCAGCATCAAGGGTGGAATTGGGGGTTAAAACACCAAAATGACTCCCGAGCGCGGCCACCGCTGCTGCTCACTGCTCCCCTTACCCCCCAGGGGGTGGAATGGATCAAATGCAGAGGGTAATTTCACCACACCTAGTGTGTGCGTGTGACTATCAGAGGTACTTTAAAGGGGAACATTATCACAATTTCAGAATGGTTAAAACCATTAAAAATCAGTTCCCAGTGGCTTCTTATATTTTTCGAAGTTTTTTTCAAAATTTACCCATCACGCAATATCCCTAAAAAAAGCTTCGAAGTGCCTGATTTTAACCATCGTTATAAACACCTGTCCATTTTCCTGTGACGTCACATAGTGAAGCCAACACAAACAAACATGGCGGAAAGAACAGCAAGCTATAGCGACATTAGCTCGGATTCAGACTCGGATTTCAGCGGCTTAAGCGATTCAACAGATTACGAATGTATTGAAACGGATGGTTGTAGTGTGGAGGCAGGTAGCGAAAACGAAATTGAAGAAGAAACTGAAGCTATTGAGCCATATCGGTTTGAACCGTATGCAAGCGAAACCAACAAAAACGACACGACAGCCAGCGACACGGGAGAAAACGAGGACGAATTTGGCGATCGCCTTCTAACCAACGATTGGTATGTGTTTGTTTGGCATTAAAGGAAACTAACAACTATGAACTAGGTTTACAGCATATGAAATACATTTGGCAACAACATGCACTTTTAAAGTGCAGACAGCCCAATTTTCATCAATTAATATATTCTGGAGACATACCCTCATCCGCGCTCTTTTCCTGAAAGCTGATCTGTCCAGTTTTGGAGTTGATGTCAGCAGGCCAGGGAAGCTAGGGTCGATAGGGGGTTTAGCTCGCTTGTCTGCGGGAATAAACTGCCGCCATTGCTTGCCGTGCTACCAGTGAGGGTTGGACTCCGCCAAGGCTGCCCTTTGTCACCGATTCTGTTCATAACTTTTATGGACAGAATTTCTAGGCGCAGTCAAGGCGTTGAGGGGATCCGGTTTGGTGGCTGCAGGATTAGGTCTCTGCTTTTTGCAGATGATGTGGTCCTGATGGCTTCATCTGGCCAGGATCTTCAGCTCACACTGGATCGGTTCGCAGCCGAGTGTGAAGCGACTGGGATGAGAATCAGCACCTCCAAGTCCGAGTCCATGGTTCTCGGCCGGAAAAGGGTGGAGTGCCATCTCCGGGTTGGGGAGGAGACCCTGCCCCAAGTGGAGGAGTTCATCAAGTACCTCGGAGTCTTGAATCAAACAATCAAATGTAGACACTTTTTCCTATACTTTCTGATCTCTCTCTCTATGTCCACTACTTGCTGTACATATCCTACCAAGTCAGTCCTACACTGTTACAATATCCATTTCTCTGATGATGCAATTGTTGATGACTGAAGTGTTGATACCAATCAATCATATCCCACACCCCGGATTGTAAATAATGTAAATAATTCAATGTATATACTCTGATGATTATCTTGTATGATGCCTGTATTATGATGTTAGTATATATTTGATAGTATATATCTGTATCATGTATCAATTTAAGTGGACCCCGACTTAAACAAGTTGGAAAACTTATTCGGGTGTTACCATTTAGTGGTCAATTGTACGGAATATGTACTTCACTGTGCAATCTACTAATAAAAGTTTCAATCAATCAATCAATGTAGTGTGGCGCTTTCCATCATTTTCAGCAGACTGCATTGCAAAATGATTAACCCCCCCCTCCCTCTCACGGGAGATCCACCCCAGGAAAGGGGCCATATGAATCCCTTCCCTACTGTATAAATGTACAGGTACTGAAAAACAAGTAGTATTGGCTTTAATTCAAATATTTTGGATGTTTACCCCCGAAGCCTTCCTGTGTCCATTTGTAAACGATAACAATTTCCACAGTATGGATCAATTGGAGTGAAATTACCACTTTGAGTTGTCATCTTACCTCAATGTAGAATCATCGAGTGCCAACAAAAGGAAGGCCTCGGGATACATGGAGAAGTAGGAAATATTTATGACACTTAATCTGCGAAAGGAGAGCAGCATCTTATTATTAGACTAAAGCTAGCCCAAGGACATGTCACATGAGTATTTCCTGCCGATTTAGCAGTAGGAAATTACCTGGATTCTTCCCTGTCATATTTGGGACACCTATCCAGCTTGTACTACATCCTAAAACATATTCACAACAGACATTTACACGTGAGGCAAGAACAACTGTAATGGCATTTTTAAAAATGGCACAACAAAGAAGAAAAAAGGCTAACTTCTCAACGTTCCCGCCTTGCTCTGACGTCACGTCACTTCCGCCGTTTCATTTCCGCTTTCCTACTTCCGTACACAAACGCTTAGCGTCTGATGACGTGTTGCTAGTTTAGCGGGGCTATTAACCATTTTAGAGTAGTACAATAAAAAAAGGCGAAGAGACGACATAAATATCCTTAGAATTAGTTTAGCTGGACGCTGCCGGAAATGGATTCGCTTTACCACCAGACAACGGCATTTAAAAAATGCCGGCAAGCACAACAAGAAGAAAAAAAGCATAGGGAAATAAGCTAACTTTTCCACTTTCCCGCCTTGCTGTGACGTCAGGGTACTTCCGCCGTTTCACATCCGCTTTCGTACTTCCGTACACAAACGCTTAGCATCTGATGACGTGTTGCATTCCTCGTCCGCTTGCCTTGCGCTAGCAACCATCCATTTCTACCGCTTGTCCCTTTTAACCATTTTAGAATAATACAATAACAAAAAGGCGAAGAGACATGGGGAAAAAGACTAACTTTTGGTTTTTCTTTTTTTAAGTATAATACAGATGTTTAACATTTGTATTTTTTTATAGACCTTTATGCAACATTTACATACAAGCAAAGAAATAATAATAATCAAAATAAGTACAGAAACAGTACAAAACAGCGCCAGGGGGTTGTAAACTCAACAAAGTAAAATATAATGCAAAATATATATATATATATATATGTAACAAAGTGTAAAGCCATAGGCTCACACAAGTTCAGTAAATAATTTAAATTTGGAACACAGCATCATAGTTATTACAGCTTTTTGGTTGTTAGAGGTAGAGAGTGTTTTAACGTAGAGTTCTAATTCTTTTTTAAAGGCACACAAAACAGGTCGCGTATTGAGAAACTTACATTTATGAATATAAAACTTAGCCAATAGTATAATGAGGGTTTTTTATTTTATTTTATTTTATTGAAAAATTGTACAAACAAACATATATTCAGAATGTACACAAAATCTAAGGCACTTTCATCATAACAATTTTCAACATCCACCAGGTTGAGCAATTATTGTCTTTAACAAAAAATGTCAAGGAAAGAGAACAAAAGCAAATACCAATAGAATATCCATCCATTTTCTACTGCGTGTCCCTTTAAAAAAAAAAACCTCATTAAATAATAAAACATAGAATAAGATGCAAAATACAAAGACAAAAAGGCTAATCAAAATAATTGTATATTTCTCCAATAAATATATCAATCGATGC
Source organism: Nerophis lumbriciformis (assembly GCF_033978685.3). Taxonomy (NCBI): domain Eukaryota; kingdom Metazoa; phylum Chordata; class Actinopteri; order Syngnathiformes; family Syngnathidae; genus Nerophis; species Nerophis lumbriciformis. The sequence goes on along the minus strand of NC_084571.2, from coordinate 29,094,199 downwards.
AAGAAAATAAGCTAACTTTTTGGGGGGAATTTTATAAACCTTTATTTATAAATTGCAACATTTACAAACAATTGAGAAATAATAATAATCAAAATAAGTACAAAAACAGTATAAAACAGCGCCAGGGGGTTGTAAACTCAATAAAGTAACTAAAATAGAATGCAATATATATATATATATATATATATATATATATATATATATATATATATATACATATATATATGTATGTAACAAAGTGTAAAGCCATAGGCTCACTCAAGTTCAGTAAATAATTTAAATTTGGAACACAGCATCATAGTTATTACAGCTTTTTGGTTGTTAGAGGTAGAGAGTGTTTCAACGTAGAGTTCTAATTCTTTTTTAAAGGCACAAAAAACAGGTCGGGCATTGATGAAACTTACATTTATGAATACAAAACTTAGTCAATAGTATAAAAGGTTTTTTTTATTATTATTATTGAACAATTGTACAAACAAACATATATTCAGAATGTACACAAAACCTAAGGCACTTTCATCATAACAATTTTCAACAACCACCAGGTTGAGCAACTATTGTCTTTAAGTCTTTAACAATAAATGTCAAGGGAAGAGAATAGAAGCAAATACAAAATAGATAGATAGATAGATAGATAGATAGATAGATAGATAGATAGATAGATAGATAGATAGATAGATAGATAGATAGATAGTACTTTATTGATTCCTTCAGAAGAGTTCCCTCAGGAAAAATTAAAATTCCAGCAGCAGTGTACAGAATTGAGATCGAATTTAAAAAGTAAAAAGTAAATAATGGGGGTATAAATGGAAACAAAATAGAAAAATATTACAATAAGAAAAAAAATAAAAAGCAACAATGAGAATACAAATATAACAGTAAAATAAGAATATAACAAGAGATAATAAGAATAATAAGAATACAAGAATAACAAGAAATAGAATATCCATCCATTTTCTGTCGCTTGTCCCTTTTAAAAAAAAACTTCATTAAATAATAAAACATAGGATAAGATGCAAAATACAAAGACAAAAAGGCTAATCTAAATAATGTTATATTTCTCCAATAAAGGTATCAATCGATGCAAGAAAATACGCTTTTCAACTTTCACGCCTGGCTGTGATGTTACGTCACTTCCGCCGTTTCACTTCCGCTTTCCTACTTCCGTACACAAACGCTTAGCATCTGATGACGTGTTGCATTCCTGGTCCGCTTGCCTGTCGCTCGTTTAGCGGCGCTATTAACCCATTTTAGAATTATACAATACAAAAAAAAGGCGAAGAGACGACAAACAGATACTTAGACGCTGCCGGAAATGGAGTCGCTTTACCACCAGACTAACAAGTGAGTGTTTATTGTCGGCGACACTTTTGCTAGCTAGCTAGAAAGCTAGCTCCTCATTTCATTGTTTTTCATTCATTTATTTATTTATTTAACTCCTAACCACAAGGTGTGTGTGCATGTTCCATCAGGCACATCCAGGAGGTGCAGTCGCTGATGGGCAACCTGGAGAGGACGGAGCGTCAGTCCGTCCACTGTGAGCACCACTTTGATGGCAATATCATTAGCTCATGCAGGTGTACCTAATGCTGTGGCCATGTCTTCCTTCCTGTGTGCCATGGAAGGGCTAATTAATGTCCATTCTCTGCACACTTCTTGTTATGGCTGCCTGCGAGGGGATGTTGTCCTCCCTCCTGCTTGATTGTTTAGTGTCTAATGGCTGTTTTTGGGGTGGGGGTGGCCAGCAGCTGGTGCCAGGACAGGAAGCAGCTGGGACAAGCATGGGAGTGCGTCCCTGAGATAATGCTGGGAAATACTGTAGGACCATACTCCCTGCAGTTTTTTAGTTGTTTTAAAAAAAAAGTTGCACATATTTTCAACCACCGTGCATGACGCATAGTGGTTTGAGCAGACCTGGGCAAATTAAGGCCCGGTGGTCACATGCGGCCCGTTAAGCTTTTCAATCTGGCCCGCCGGACATTCCCAAATAATATTTTTCAGATGTTTAAGATGGAAAGTGTAGCTGCCATTATGATGTGCAGTGATGTTTTCTAATGACCGTAAGTCTTGAATAGGGATGTCCGATAATGGCTTTTTTGCCGATATTCCGATATTGTCCAACTCTTAAAGGGGAACATTATCACAATTTCAGAAGGGTTAAAACCATTAAAAATCAGTTCCCAGTGGCTTATTTTATTTTTCGAAGTTTTTTTCAAAATTTTACCCATCACGCAATATCCCTAAAAAAAGCTTCAAAGTGCCTGATTTTAACCATCGTTATATACACCCGTCCATTTTCCTGTGACGTCACACAGTGATGCCAATACAAACAAACATGGCGGGTAGAACAGCAAGATTTAGCGACATTAGCTCGGATTCAGGCTCAGATTTCAGCGGCTTAAGCGATTCAACAGATTACGAATGTATTGAAACGGATGGTTGTAGTGTGGAGGCAGGTAGCGAAAACGAAATTGAAGAAGAAACTGAAGCTATTGAGCCATATCGGTTTGAACCGTATGCAAGCGAAACCGACGAAAACGACACGACAGCCCGCGACACTTGGCTATGAAAACAAATACTTGCACAAAGGCAGAAACTATGAACAACAAAAAAACACTAACTGTGGCTTAATAAACAAAAACTTGCTTGGCAGGGAACCGGCATGAAAAAAGAGCAGCAAGGATCATAAGGGTGTGGAGAATGTGCAGAAGCATAAATGCGGGGATGTCACCAGAAAGACAAACTGAAAAACAATTAACTTAAATACTACAGACATGATTAACGAAAACAGGTGCGTGACTCAAAACGTGAAACAGGTGCGTGACGTGACAGGTGAAAACTAATGGGTTGCTATGGTGACAAACAAGAGTGCACAATGAGTCCAAACGTGGAACAGGTGAAACTAATGGGTAATCATGGAAACAAGACAAGGGAGTGAAAAGCCAGAAACTAAAGAGTCCAATAACTAAACAAAACATGACTAAGACAAAACATGATTACACAGACATGACACAAACATGGCGGTTAGAACAGCAAGGTATAGCGACATTAGCTCGGATTCAGACTCGGATTCAGACTCGGATTTCAGCGGCTTAAGCGATTCAACAGATTACGCATGTATTGAAACGGATGGTTGGAGTGTGGAGGCAGGTAGCGAAAACGAAATTGAAGAAGAAACTGAAGCTATTGAGCCATATCGGTTTGAACCGTATGCAAGCGAAACCGACGAAAACGACACGACAGCCAGCGACACGGGAGAAAGCGAGGACGAATTCAGCGATCGCCTTCTAACCAACGATTGGTATGTGTTTGTTTGGCATTAAAGGAAACTAACAACTATGAACTAGGTTTACAGCATATGAAATACATTTGGCAACAACATGCACTTTGAGAGTGCAGACAGCCCAATTTAGGCGCGCTAAGAACATATATTTTTCCACGATTTCAGCACTCAGGTTAACCATACCTAAATAGACACAAAATACTGCATTACACAAGACTACCCGAATGTACTCGAATGATTGAAAAAAATAAATGTTTTTAAGCTAAATTATTGGTAAACACAGTTTATGTACAATAATTTACGTAAAACCGCGAGTAATGAATAAAGTTTTCATCAATTAATATATTCTGTAGACATACCCTCATCTGCTCTCTTTTCCTGAAAGCTGATCTGTCCAGTTTTGGAGTTGATGTCAGCATCTGCTTTGAGTGTCGCAGGATATCCACACATTCTTGCCATCTCTGTCGTAGCATAGCTTTCGTCGGTAAAGTGTGTGGAACAAACGACTGACCATTTTCATCGGCTTTCCCCACAGCCTCGTATTTTGAACAAATTTCGTCCAATTTCTTGCCACTTTCGCATCTTTGGGCCACTGGTGCAACTTGAATCCGTCCCTGTTCGTGTTGTTACACCCTCCGACAACACACTGACGAAAGTGAGAAAATGGCGGGTTGCTTCCCGATGTGACGTCACAACGTGACGTCATCGCTCCAAGAGCGAATAATAGAAAGGCGCTTAATTCGCCAAAATTCACCCATTTAGAGTTCAGAAATCGGTTAAAAAAATATATGGTCTTTTTTCTGCAACATCAAGGTATATATTGACACTTACATAGGTCTGGTGATAATGTTCCCCTTTAATTACCGATACCGATATCAACCGATACCGATATATACACTCGTGGAATTAAAGGCCTACTGAAATGCGATTTTCTTATTTGAACAGGGATAGCAGGTCCATTCTATGTGTCATACTTGATCATTTCGCGATATTGCCATATTTTTGCTGAAAGGATTTAGTAGAGAACATCGACGATAAAGTTCGCAACTTTTGGTCGCTGATAAAAAAAAAACCTTGCCTGTACCGGAAGTAGCAGACGAGTAGCGTGACGTCACAGGTTGTGGAGCTCCTCACATCTGCACATTGTTTACAATCATGGCCACCAGCAGCGAGAGCGATTCGGACCGAGAAAGCGACGATTTCCCCATTAATTTGAGCGAGGATGAAAGATTCGTGGATGAGAAAAGTGAAAGTGAAGGACTAGAGGGCAGTGGGAAGATGCTGTGAGGGGCGGGTGGGACCTGATATTCAGCTGGGAATGACTAAAACAGTAAATAAACACAAGACATATATATACTCTATTAGCCACAACACAACCAGGCTTATATTTAATATGCCACAAATGAATCCCGCATAACAAACACCTCCCCCCTCCCGTCCATATAACACGCCAATACAACTCAAACACCTGCACAACACACTCAATCCCACAGCCCAAAGTACCGTTCACCTCCCCAAAGTTCATACAACACATATATTTCCCCAAAGTTATGTACGTGACATGCACATAGCGGCACGCACGTACGGGCAAGCGATCAAATGTTTGGAAGCCGCAGCTTCATGCGTACTCACGGTACCGCGCAAAGTCCTTCTGGTAAGAGTCTCTGTTGTCCCAGTTCTCCACACGCCAATGGTAAAGCTTGACTGTCATCTTCCGGGAATGTAAACAATGAAACACCGGCTGTGTTTGTGTTGCTGAAGTCGTCCGCAATACACCGCTTCCCACCTACAGCTTTCTTCTTTGCTGTCTCCATTGTTCATTGAACAAATTGCAAAAGATTCACCAACACAGATGTCCAGAATACTGTGGAATTTTGCGATGAAAACAGACGACTTAATAGCTGGCCACCATGCTGTCCCAAAATGTCCTCCACAATCTGTGACGTCACGCGCTGACGTCATCATACCGAGACGTTTTCAGCAGGATATTTCGCGCAAAATTTAAAATTGCACTTTAGTAAGCTAACCCGGCCGTATTGGCATGTGTTGCAATGTTAAGATTTCATCATTGATATATAAACTATCAGACTGCGTGGTTGGTAGTAGTGGGTTTCAGTAGGCCTTTAACACATTATTATGCCTAATTTGGACAACCAGGTATGGTGAAGATAAAGTCCTTTTTTTTTAAATTAATAAAATAAGATAAATAAATTTAAAAAAAAATCTTGAATAAAAAAGAAAGTAAAACAATATAAAAACAATTACATAGAAACTAGTAATGAATGGAAATGAGTAAAATTAACTGTTAAAGGTTAGTACTATTAGTGGACCAGCAGCACGCACAATCATGTGTGCTTATGTACTGTATCCCTTGCAGACTGTATTGATATATATTGATATATAATGTACGAACCAGAATATTAATAACAGAAAGAAACAACCCTTTTGTGCGAATGAGCGTGAATGAGCGTAAATGGGGGAGGTAGGTTTTTTGGGTTGGTGCACTAATTGTAAGTGCATCTTGTGTTTTTTATGTTGATTTAATAAAAAAAACAAAAAAACAAACCCGATACCGATAATTAAAAAAAATACCGATAATTTCCGATATTACATTTTAAAGCATTTATCGGACATCTCTATAAAATATGTCTTATTTTCCCTTTGTTTTTTTCCCGCACTCTCCACAAAGTGTTAGAGAACGAACTCCAGGCTCGAATCGACCAGATCTTCAACCATTTAGAGCGCCTGGAGATCCTGGCCAGCAAGGAGCCGCCCAACCGCCGCCAGAACGCCAAACTGTGAGTGGCGAGCACCAAAGTCCCGCCCCTTGGCGCCCCTCTCACCCACGTGCTCCCCGCAGGCGCGTGGACCAGCTCAAGTACGACGTGCAGCACCTGCGCACCGCCCTGCAGAACTTCCAGCACAGACGCTACACCAGAGAGGCCCAGGAGAGGGAGCGAGAGGAACTCATGAACAGAACCTTCACCACCAACGTCAGTGCGGTGAAGAGTGAGACCTCCCCTCATGGGCAGCAGTGAGCTAAAATGTCTTGTTGCTCCCGCAGGATGCAGACACGTCCATCCCCATCGACGACACGCTGCAGCTCAACTCCAACTTGCACAACGCCCACCAAGGCATGGACGACCTGCTGGGCAGCGGCAGCAACATCCTCAATGGTCTGAGGGACCAGAGATCCACGCTGAAGGTGGGCGTCGTTAGAACAATCAATCAATGTTTATATAGCCCTAAATCACAAGTGTCTCAAAGGGCTGCACAAGCCACAGCGACATCCTCGGTTCAGATCCCACATAAGGGCAAGGAAAAACTCACAACCCAGTGGGATGTCAATATGAATGACTATGAGAAACCTTGGAGAGGACCGGGAAAGGGAAATCACCTTTATATTCGCCGCTCTTAATTAGTTCCAGACAGTAATTATTCATTCTAAATCAAATATTTTCTGAGCTCGGGCATAAACACCTGTTTACAACCTTCTAAATACTTTTTTTTAACATTATGACAGCCTTCTACACATGAAATAACAGCTTTTAGTCACCTTTACACACTATTAATCCAATATAGTCAGGCTGCCTGAGGCTGAGCCAATCAGTGGCCACTAGAGATCTGATAATGGCTTTTTTGCCGATATCCGATATTGTCCAACTCTTAATTACCGATTCCGATATCAACCCATACCGATATATACAGTCGTGGAATTAACACATTATTGTGCCTAATTTTGTCGTGATGCCCCCGCTGGATGCATTAAACAATGTAACAAGGTTTTACAAAATAAATCAACTCAAGTTATGGACAAAAAATGCCAACATGGCACTGCCATATTTATTATTGAAGTCACAAAGTGCATTATTTTTTTTAACATGCCTCAAAACAGCAGCTTGGAATTTGGGACATGCTCTCCCTGAGAGAGCATGAGGAGGTTGAGGTGGGCGGGGTTGAGGTAGGGGGTGGGGGGGTGTATATTGTAGCGTCCCGGAAGAGTTAGTGCTGCAAGGGTTTCTGGGTATTTGTTCTGTTGTGTTACGGTGCGGATGTTCTCCCGAAATGTGTTTTGTCATTCTTGTTCGGTGTGGGTTCACAGTGTGGCGCATATTTGTAACAGTGTTAAGGTTGTTTATACGGCCACCCTCAGTGTGACCTGTATGGCTGTTGACCAAGTATGCATGCATTCACTTGTGTGTGTGAAAAGCCGTAGATATTATGTGACTGGGCCGGCACGTAAAGGCAGTGCTTTTAAGGTTTATTGGCGCTCTGTACTTCTCCCTACGTCCGTGTACAAAAAGTCATACATTTTACTTTTTGAAACCGATACCGATAATTGTTGATATTACATTTTAAAGCATTTATCGGCATCTCTACTTTGTATAGTTCAAGACATACGGTCATTTGAAAACGTCACTGCACATCATAGTGGAAGCTACGGTTTCCATCTTAAAGATCTAAAGAAAATGATTAGATTAAAATGCTTGCCAGGCCTTAATTTGCCCGGGTGTGGTCTAAATAGTCGTTAGTTGCAGCCCTAGATTGAACATCATCAACTTTCCGTTAAAGTGAGCATTCTCTCACCACCAATCACCTGATAGCTCCGCCCCCAAACTCTGGTGCCGTAGTGGAAAGAAAGGAACAATGTGCATTGATGGAGTCATAAAAAAAATGTAAGACTCTCCCTGACCTGCTGTCTGGCGTGGATCACAACGGCAACATTGTCGGCGTGTCTCGGCAAAGACGGGCAAGGAGATCATCTTCCCGCTTTTTTTTTTTTTGCCCCCCCGGGGCCTCCTCGTCTTCTCAGGGCGTGTCCTCGTCATGGCGGTGAGAAAGTCATGATGAATAACGACGAATGGCGTCTTCTCAGGGAACCCACAAGAAGATGCTGGACTTGGCCAACATGCTGGGACTGTCCAACACGGTGATGAGACTCATCGAGAGACGAGCCACGCAGGACAAGCTGATCATGATGGGAGGCATGCTGCTCACCTGCGTCTTCATGTTCCTGGTGGTGCGATACCTGGGCTGATATCACACTTCCAACATGATGTCACTTTTTTCATGTCTTTTATTCTGGTCTACTTCTCACATCTTGACGCACCTTCCATGACAGTATTTGACCACATGTGAAGCTTACATTGTTTTTTTTGGACTTTTTAGCCAGAGAAACGGTTTTCTTTTAACACTGTGGCCGTAAAATGGTTTGAATTTAAATGTTTGGTTTACATCAGCAGTGGATATAAATATAACAATTGTAATTGTACCCTGTCCGGATTTACAGTTGGCTCTAGTCTCACTATGTGAGTGATTTAATTATCTTCAATAAAACCTTTCTTATTGGCTGTCTTATTAGGGACCGAGTCCCTTTGGGACAGAGGACCCTATTGAATTTCTAGCGTTTTATTATTATTAGCTGTAATTTGACCCCCTTAACATGCTTCAAAACTCACCATATTTGACACACACATCAAGACTGGCGAAACTTGCCATCTAATAAATAAAACCAAACCCCAAAACTCCAAATTGTGCTCTAGCGCCCCCTAGAATGTCGTAGATTCATGAAACAAAAACCTCTATGTAGGTCTCACTTAGACCTAGATTTCATACACTGACAACCCCCAGCAAAAATCGACAGGAAGTTGGCAATTCCCCCTTCAAAACAAAAAAATTAGTAAAAACAGTCACTTTTGCCTCTTTGAGCTGTAATCTGACCCCTTTAACATGCTTCAAAACTCACCTAACTGGACACACACATCAGGACTGGCAAAAATTGCGCTGTAGCGCCCCCTAGGAAGAAAACACAGACAAAACCGCCTGTAACTCCCAGTAGGAATGTCGTAGATTCATGAAACAAAAACCTCTATGTAGGTCTGACTTATACCTAGATTTCATACATTGACATCCTTCAGCAAAAATCAACAGGAAGTTGGCAATTCCCCCTTCAAAACAAAAAAAAAGGAGTAAAAACCGTCACTTTTGCCTCTTTGAGCTGTAATCTGACCCCTTTAACATGCTTCAAAACTCACCTAACTGGACACATACATCAGGACTGGCAAAAATTGCACTCTCATAAAAATACTCCAAATTGCGCTGTAGCTCCCCCCTAGGAAAAAACACAGACAAAACTGCCTGTAACTCCCAGTAGGAATGTCGTAGATTCATGAAACAAAAACCTCTATGTAGGTCTGACTTATACCTAGATTTCATACATTGACATCCTTCAGCAAAAATCAACAGGAAGTTGGCAATTCCCCCTTCAAAACAAAAAAAAAGTAGTAAAAACCGTCACTTTTGCCTCTTTGAGCTGTAATCTGACCCCTTTAACATGCTTCAAAACTCACCTAACTGGACACACACATCAGGACTGGCAAAAATTGCGCTCTCATAAAAATACTCCAAATTGCGCTGTAGCTCCCCCCTAGGAAAAAACACAGACAAAACTGCCTGTAACTCCCAGTAGGAATGTCGTAGATTCATGAAACAAAAACCTCTATGTAGGTCTGACTTATACCTAGATTTCATACATTGACATCCTTCAGCAAAAATCAACAGGAAGTTGGCAATTCCCCCTTCAAAACAAAAAAAAAGTAGTAAAAACCGTCACTTTTGCCTCTTTGAGCTGTAATCTGACCCCTTTAACATGCTTCAAAACTCACCTAACTGGACACACACATCAGGACTGGCAAAAATTGCACTCTCATAAAAATACTCCAAATTGCGCTGTAGCGCCCCCTAGGAAGAAAACACAGACAAAACTGCCTGTAACTCCCAGTAGGAATGTCGTAGATTCATGAAACAAAAACCTCTATGTAGGTCTGACTTATACCTAGATTTCATACATTGACATCCTTCAGCAAAAATCAACAGGAAGTTGGCAATTCCCCCTTCAAAACAAAAAAAAAGTAGTAAAAACAGTCACTTTTGCCTCTTTGAGCTGTAATCTGACCCCTTTAACATGCTTCAAAACTCACCTAACTGGACACACACATCAGGACTGGCAAAAATTGCGCTCTCATAAAAATACTCCAAATTGCGCTGTCCCCCCTAGGAAAAAACACAGACAAAACTGCCTGTAACTCCCAGTAGGAATGTCGTAGATTCATGAAACAAAAACCTCTATGTAGGTCTGACTTATACCTAGATTTCATACATTGACATCCTTCAGCAAAAATCAACAGGAAGTTGGCAATTCCCCCTTCAAAACAAACAAAATTAGTAAAAACAGTCACTTTTGCCTCTTTGAGCTGTAATCTGACCCCTTTAACATGCTTCAAAACTCACCTAACTGGACACACACATCAGGACTGGCAAAAATTGCGCTCTCATAAAAAAAATCAAAATTGCGCTGGAGCGCCCCCTAGGAAGAAAACACAGACAAAACTGCCTGTAACTCCCAGTAGGAATGTCATAGATTCATGAAACAAAAACCTCTATGTAGGTCTGACTTATACCTAGATTTCATACATTGACATCCTTCAGCAAAAATCAACAGGAAGTTTGCAATTCCCCCTTCAAAACAAAAGTTGAGTAAAAACAGTCACCTTTTTTCAAACATTATCTCCTCTGAGCGTGTTTGTCGCGTCAGCTTCAAATTAGCACAGGAGAGAGATTGAACCCTTCTGATTAAAAGTTGATGAAAGAGTTGTAATTACTGCTCCGGTTTGGATTTTATGAGTCCTCAAAGTCGGTCCCGTCCATCGCTGCTTGCAGCTTTAATTTTATTTTGAAGTTTCTTCAACTTCAAAAGTTATTAAATATTATGTACAACACGTGTCAAAACCGCATCGTTTCATGCAGCCCGGAAATAATATGCATCAATAAAGCACTTCGACATACAGTAGAAAGGGGATTTAAATATGGCCCCATTCGTCACCGTTTACCTGACACATGAAACGGGCACTGGCCACTTTAGCCGCCAGATGGCAGGAGTGTTGAATATCTTAACCCTTGTGTAATGTTCATATTATTGTTACTCAGCCAGCGTTTGTGGGTCTGATGGACCCGTTGCATTTTGTGGCTTTTAATGCCTCACAATCAAACACTTTTATGTTAAAATACCATCAGACCCACAAACGCTGGCTGAGTAACAACAATATGAACGTTGCACGGGAAATTTCTCTGCCAGTTTCTGCATCCCACAGGGATTCTTCTTTTGTGTTTCTGCACCTGCGGTTCCCACACAAGGTTGCAACATTGTTTGTCAACACTGTCTGCTCTCATTTTCTCGCACATTTGACCCTCTGATGTTCTGTGTACCTACACTCTGTCCTCCTCCTGTCTAGGCCTGCTGTGTGTGGGTGCGTGTGGTACACAGAACATCAATTTCCACACTTCTATTAGAAATGTGTAGGGGGGTGTATGGTGTGTGGTCATTAAATATGTATTCTGATATATGTTCTTCACAGAAAATGAGCCAAAGTCAGTGAGTCTCAGTTTGAAAAATTAATTAATTGTATAATTTTTCTTTTAACAAATAATGAAAATGGGTCCCACAGACCCGAACGCCACACAAGGGTTAAAAAGTGTATTGTGGCAATTACAACATGAACCACAGCGCCAATTGCTATGTAGAGTGCCGCTTTCCATCATTTTCACCAGACTGCATTGCTCTTTCTCTCATGCGAGATCCACCCTGGAATGGGCCCATAAGAATCACTTCCCTACTGTATTCGTTCTTTCAATTTGGACAGAAAAATGCCATGTCTTTTAAACTTGAGAATTTGCTGACCGTGCAAAAAGACATAGGCGTTCGGAGTGTGGCTTGCATCATGTTTTTGGATTTTAAAAAAAATGGTAAGAATGTAAAGATATAACGTGTGAATTAATGAGGAAAAAAGCTGACAATTTGATACTAATAACTGGGGGTTTTCCACCAAGAATCGCATACCGAAAAGTCTTAAAAAGTGTGTGGGGGGCCATTATGAAAACTAAACAGACATGATATATCTTTAAAGACAAAAGCTTTGTGTTATAAGTGACAAAATGTATTATTAGTAGTATCAACATGTCATTAACTCTATAGCTAATGTCTGTTTTTACAAAATAAAATAAAAAATCTAAAAATGGCCTCCGCATACTTTTGACTTTTTATCATGTGGCCCTTGGTGGAAAAAGTTTGGACACCCCTATATCATTTTTATTTATTTTTTTCTAATGTTTGAATGACAAGTACGTTATCCATCAAATTTGTCCATCCCAAAAAAATATGAGACTATACATTAATATATATATATATATCCACTGTAATAAGAGATGTGTGGGGCCCTCAATGAAGACGAGTTTGACACCCTAATGTACAATCTTACCCTTGCACGAAGTAATTAGCTCCAACACAACAATTGTCTTCTATATTTGAGTTCCTGTGGAAGAGCTGCAGTTTGCACACTTTCACATTGAAGCATCTTTGGCGCCCTCTAGCGTCACATTGTCACTACTGCAACTCACTTTTAAAGCTTCATTACAACTTGTGATTGTTCGTATTTTGCTCAAAGTGAGAAAATGTAACCCAACGACTACTTTCATTAGTGGTTTAAAAGAACATTAAAAAGTATATTTTTTGCTAATACTATTATATTAAATATAAATAAGTAGTGCCACTAACAATTTGCAGCTAAAATATATATGTGTTAATAGCAAACATTAGCTAAACTTTGTCAAATTGCTATCATTAGGAGTTAAGTGCGTAGAAGTTTGTGCTCAAAGGCGGAAAATGGCGGGATATAATGCTCACAACACTATTAAAAGTTAGATATGGAGTGAAACGACAGCCAAACTCCAAAAACATTCTGAAAATTAAAAAAATAATAATTATACAAGTATAAAAAGATCTGTTAGTTTAAAAAATTATTTTAAAAAAACAGATTCGAATGTAAAAAAAAATGTTTTAAACGATTTGCAAGTTAAAAAAAAAGTTCTTCCATTTAAAAAAAGTTTAAAAAAACAACTATTTTCTCCAATTAAAAAACGATTTGCAAGTGATGAAACAATTTTTGCAAGTTAAAAAAACGAATCGCAAGTAAAACAAAAAACTAACATTTTCTTCAATTAAAAAAACAATTTTCAAGTAAAAAAAAAAACGTTTTCTGCCACTAAACAAACACTAATATTAAAACAATTTTCTGCAAGTAAAAAAATTATTCGCAAGTATATAAAAAAACTATTCGATTAAAAAAACGATTTGAAAGTAAAACAAAAAAAAAGTTTTCTGACAGTAAAAAAAACAATCACTAGTATAAATATAATTTTCTGCAAGTAAAATTTTTTTTCGCAAGTTAAAAAAACAATTTCCTCAATTTAAAAAAACGATTTGCAGGTTTAAATAAAACATTTTCTTCAATTATAAAAAAAAAGATTTGAAAGTTAAAAAAGAAATCACTAGAATAAAAACACATTTCTGCAAGTAAAAAAAACGATTCGCAAGGAAAAAAAAGTTTCATTTAAAAAACGATTCGCAAGTACAAAAAAAACTGTTTTCAGCCAGGAAACAAAAATTAATCACTAGTATAAAACCATTTCATGCAACTAAATAAAACATATTCTACAAGTAAAAAAAACGGTTCACATGCAAAATAATTGTATTCAATTAAAAAACAACGCGGAAGTATTAAAATCATTTTCTGCAAGTAAGAAAAACGTTTCGCAAGCAAAAAAAATGTTTTCTTTAATTAAAAAAACTATTCGCAAGTAGAAAAAACAGTTTTCAGCCAGTCAACAAAAATTCATTACTAGTATAAAAAAAAAATTCTGCAAGTAAAAAAAAAACGATTCGCAAGAAAAAAAAAAATTCTGCAAGTAAAAAACAGTTCACAAGCAAAATCATTTTCAATTAAAAACCATTCGCAAGTATTAAAACAATTTTCTGCAAGTAAAAAAAATTTTTGCAAGAAAATAAAACAATTTTCCTTAATTAATAAAATGATTTGCAAGGGAACAAACTATTTTATTCAATTAAAAACAATTCGCAAGTAAAGCAAAAAATAAAATAAAATAAAAATAATTCTCGAATAAAAAAAATTGGGCAGTCATTTCACTCCATAGTTGGATGTCTTCTCGACCAGGAAGTCTCCAAAGTGCGACCCACAGGGCCAATTTTGGCTCACAGCTGTTTTTTATTGGCCCTCGGCAGATTGTAAAAATTAAAAGAATTGTTAATTATAAATAATGTTATTAGAAATGCTGTCAACTATACATTTTTAAAATCAGATTATTCACACCTTTGCATTTGGATTAATAATGATTAATCACAAGAATTACTCGCAATTTCAACTAACTTAAAAAAAAAAGTATATTCAATTAAAAAAAGACCCCAATACTTGGGCACAAATGCAACGTTATTGTCAGAATACATAGAAGCAAAAGTAAATTGTGTGGTTAATCTACGTATATACGTGATTAATGCAGTATTTTTTGTGATTGATTGCATAAATGAACTCGTTATTTTTGACAGCCCAAGTTACTCGATGACACTCATTTTCTTTTGTTCAGCTAGCTTAGCATATATTGATGCACATTGCTTTGTTTTTAGCATCTTCTATGTACTAAATGTGGCCCCTGCATCCTTCCATTTTTTATCCCGAAGCGCCAAATGAGTTATTTTCCTGTGACATTTCTGCATAGCGATTTGCTTGGGGAAAAGAAAAAATATTTATATTTTATATTTGCGGGGCAAATGTAGTGCCCGGTTTAATCCACTAGATGGCACATCGGAATAATTGTATCTAAATTATCACAAAACTTTGTGTTGCCATGACTTCCCGGCGAGAGGACAAAAGCTGTATTTGATCTTACCAAACAAAAGGCTTGTAAAACTCCACTGTGTAGGATGGGGAGCGACATGAGGGTTCTATTTCTTTGATGTATTGTAATCCACAGAAAGATGTTGTCTTGACCTGAGAACTACAAAGCGGAGAGGAAGCAGGACCAGACTCCCCTCCAGGGACCTTTTCTTTGAACTGTTTTGTGGCCAAAGGCAGCACCTGTTTACGACCACCTTCCTTTAGAAACAGCTGTTGCCAGTAATCAGGGAAAGTCTGAATAAAAGAGGAGGCGTACAATCTTTCGTCAGAGCGTGGAACACTGTACAAGGGAACAAGTGTACGCGTTTCTCCTCATTGAGCCAAATTTAATTCTGTCTCTGTTTAATTCCTTGCTTCTTGTCTTGTTTAATAGATGTCATCAGTGTTTGAACCTGACAGCACCATTATGAAACACCAACAGAGTATCATTAGTGCCGTGTCAATACAGCTAGTGACTGTGCCACCCACTCCTTAAGACGTAATTCATCCATTTAACCCTTGTGCACCAATAGGGCCCAAAACGGGCATTACATGTGTTCCTTATGTGACACGATTGTTCAGTTTGAAGGTTAGCGGTCTGAAGTTTTGTCACTAATTTCATTGTTTATAACTCAAATGTTGTTAGAATACAAAATAGTCTCTTAAAAACCGTTAAAACTCCCATTAAAACTGCTTTTTTTTTTAAACAGACTGTAATCCTGCTATATTATGTTTTTCCCATTAAAACCGAATGATTTAAAAAACAAGACAATATTGTTGATGTAATTGCACCTCTTAACCACCAGATGGCACTAGAAAAGCATGAGCACAATTCTCAGAGCTTTGATGGAGTTAACCTGCCAATAAACCGCTGAATGAAAGTGATTTTGACCAGTTGTATATAACATGGCAGTATATATGAAAGACTTGTATTTTTTCTCTTCCATTCTTTTTGTCTACTGGTGACATGAACTATTGACCTATTCAAGGCTGCAATTACCCAGAGTCAAAAAGTCCACTACTTATTTATAGAAATGCATAATTTGCATGTTCCCATTACATAAAAAATGGCCAAAAAGGCCACAAATCAAGGGTGTCCAAACTTTTTCCACTGAGGGGGCCGCACACTGAAAAATGGAAGCATGCAGGGTCCATTTTGATATTTTTGAGTTTCAAAACCAATACAGTATTTATTGTAACCATTAGGGATTCCCTAAATTTGGATGAACATTTAAGGGTCTCAGTCATTAAAGTGTTAAAATGCATCATATATTAATATCTGTTTTACTTATATATCTATAGCTCAACTTCAGATCTATCCATTGGCATAATTTAAAGTCTCAAGTTTACTTTTTTTTAGGTTGTATGTATTCCCTTTTTGTCAAAATGAAACAATTTTTAAAAAATATTTTCCCCCCAATTTTTTTTTAAAGTGGAATATTTTATGTAAAGTAATTATAACCTTAAATTAGTAACAAAATAAAATAAAAACAGTGTTTTTTTTTCATTATTATTTTTTGAACAATGAGTTAAAAAAAAAAAATCGGACTAAAAGGTCTCAGGAATCCAGACGCCCTCTACTCATAAAAGTGTTAAAAATAAGTCATATCAATATATTATTTTTAATATTACTTTTTAGTGTCGACTTCAGTTCTACCTGCCGATTATACGTTATTTTTGGAGCAATGACAGTTTTAAAATGGCAGCTTTGTGTTATTCATGTCAATATTTCAACATTTTCTCATTACATTACATTTGTTTGCTTTTTTATTCTACTTGTTCGTGTTTTTGGTAATATTTTCAAAATTTGCCGCAGGCATTTAAAATATTACCTGCGGGCCGCACTTTAAATCATAAAAAAATGTTTTTGTATCAATAGATGGATCTGAAGTTGTTCAAAGATTTCAAGCGATGAAAGTAGAACAAAAAAAAAAGGAATACATTTATTGCTGACCTTTGCCACTTTTATGAATGGGTCCATTTTGGATCCTAATTGTAATCTTGAGCATGCAAAAGGGTCAAACTCCCACCAGACTCTTATTTATTTTAATTTTTTTTAAACTATCTTTAGCAAAAACAACCTCCGGAACGTTAAGGTTCATCTACAGCATTTTTATTATTTACAAAAAAATTACACAAAAGCAAACAAAAAAAACAAAACAACAAACCTTCTTGGAAAATAATTTAAAAACGGAAAAATACAATTATTGCAGTATACTACAATCTTAAACGACGCAAAACGCATCATCTTTGAGCAAGGGTTCAGTGCAATTCATTCGGTTTTGCCCTCGCGTGGGAACGTGAGCAAACTCAAAACAACAAAAAATATTTGCAACTTTGCAAAAGAGAATACAAATGTGAGGGCGTATGTGAATGAATGCCTTGATAACCCGCACATGGATATTTGTACACGTTACTGCATTAGAAATAAGTGAGGATATGATATAGAGCAAGTAGTCATATTAGAGTAATTAAGTATTGTGTTGGTAATATGTAGTATAAAATAGTGTTTTTAATCCTTCTGTAATATTTGTGTTTGTCACTGACTGCATCAATGAGCAAACTATGAAATAAAATGTGGAAATGAAGAAC
Source organism: Nerophis lumbriciformis (assembly GCF_033978685.3). NCBI lineage: Eukaryota > Metazoa > Chordata > Actinopteri > Syngnathiformes > Syngnathidae > Nerophis > Nerophis lumbriciformis. The sequence goes on along the minus strand of NC_084571.2, from coordinate 29,076,541 downwards.
AAAAAAAGTCCAGTGGTCAAAAAAAGATTAAAAAAAAAAAATCTGGGTCACTTACCCCGTGGAAAAAAAGCCAGTGTCTCAAGAGTCCCCTCAAATGAGAGGAATAAAAAGTGTCCAATTGGGGTTAAACACCTTCAGATGTGCTCAGGAGCCGTGGTTAGGCGGGTGCTGGAGGTCCTGCCCTGAGAAGATTGGGTGGAGGAGGGGGTGGAGCTGGAGAGCCGCCGCTGCGGCCGCAGCCTGCGAGGGCCTCTGCGTGAAGAGGGTGGGGTAAAGGGCTGCGTGGGGGACGTGGTGCAGAGCCAGCGGGGTGTGGTGGAGCGCAGAGGCCGGGATGATGTGAATGGGCTGACCGGATAGGAACGCGGTCGGATGGGCGGGGATAAGCCCGGCGTGTCCCAAAGAGTGTCCTAGCGAGTGTCCGAGGGTGTGGCCTAAGTGAGACAAGGAGATGGGAGTGAGGTGGTGCTGAGGGATGTGGTGCACTTGGGCCAGCTGCGTGTGGGCCGAGTGCGGGTGGTGCGCCGGGTGGATGCCCATGGCGGCGGCGTGGTGCTGCAGGAGGGCATGCTGTACAGAGGCGAGGGACGTGCCGGACCCCATTGTCACGGCAGGCTGGTGGATGTGGATCTGCTGCAGGGCGGGCGGCGCCTGGGCCTGGCTCAGGTTGGCGGCGGCGGCGGCCACGGCAGCTGAGGGGAAGTTCTTGACCTGCTTGGCCAGCAGCTGCTGCTGGATGTGCTGCTGCGCCGCTTGCTGCAGCTTGCTGTACTTCTCCATCTCCTCTGGCGTGAAGGTGATGGGCTGACTCTCCAGAGGAGCCAAGCCGTCCTCCTCCGCCTCCATGCAGTCCTCCTCCAGACTCTGCGGGGGGTAGACAGGATAGCCGTGCATGGGGGGCTGCTGGTCCGGCATGAGGGGCTCCATCATGGGGTTCTGCGAGGGGTCCTGTTCTGAGTCCCCCTGATACTGAGGCATCAAGATAGTGGACTCCTGCTCTAACAGCAAGTGGGGTTCTTGGACCACCTGACCTTCTGTGGTCATCTCTTGGACCACCGTCTCCTCCACTTTTTGCACTGGTGGAGCTGGAGGCGGGGGCGGGGGCGGGAACTCTCGAATGGGCTCCACCAGGATAACTTCTCTATCTGCGTCCGAGCTCTTCCCCGCTCTTGATTTGTCGCCCTCGTCAGGCCTGGTCAGGGGGATGAAAGGCGTTTTCTTCCCGGCTTGAAGTTTGCCAAAAAGTGGTAGGATGCTTTTGTTTCCTATCGGGGGAAGTTTGGGACCAAAGTATCCCTGTGGAGGATCCTTAATCTTCAAACCAGATTTGGTTCCTGTGACAGGATTGCTGGAATTCTTTTTTGCCTGAATCTTCTCCAGGAGCTGTCGCGCCGTGAGAGAGTTTTTGTGCTCGCCAGCATCCCGAGACCCGCCCAGCCTCTGCGTCAGCGAGCCCGTGGCACTGCGATTAAGGCTGCGCGAGCTGGAGCGAGGAGACTGAGATCGATAAATGTTGGAGCGGTTAAAGTCTCTGCGGTTGGCCTCGCTGACCCCTCGGCCTCGGTTATCGCGCCGATGCGGGGAGGCTTTGGTGGAGCTGGACGAGCGGCTGGCCGAGCTGCGGCTACGGCTGTAGCTACGGCGCCAAGATCGGGCGCTGGTGCTGCGGCTCCAGCTGCTGGAGCTCCTGGAAGTACTGCGGTGGTGCCGCCGGTGCCTCTTCCTGCGGCTGTAGCTGCGCGAGCGTGACCGTGAATCGTCGGAGGAGGAGGAAGAGTACTGACGCCGCCTCGACCGCCTGTGGCCTCGACTGCCTCGCCTCTCGTACTCCGAGTCCGAAGAGCGCTTAGAGCGCCTTCGCCTGCGCCCTTCGGCGCTGTCGTCGCTGTAGCTGTCCGAGTAGCTGCGACTTCTGTGACTGTAGGCACTGCTGCCGGCCGAGGAACGCTCGGAACTGCTGGAGTAAGAGCGACTCTGGGAGGTTTTACCGCGATGGTGCCGGCGACGGCTGCTGCCGTGTCTTGACGAGCGGCTGCCAGAGCGCTGCGATTCCTCACTGCGGTGGCGACGCTCCTCCCGAGGACTCGACTTGTGGTGGCGCGAGCGCTGGGTGGTGGAGGCCCCTTCCTCCTCGCTTTCGCTGCTGGGAGGTCTGGCTGGACCAGGACTCTTCTGGGCTGAGGTGGAACAGGAGGTGCTCTGAGGAGCGCTGGACTCAGTTTTTTGACGCTTTTTGGGGCCGTGCTCCTCAGAGGAAGGCGCTTTTTCTTGACCTTTTCCCTTACTGCCCTCCTCCACTTCTGACTTGCTGGTCTGATCCTTCACACTGCGCTTCCTCTTGTTCGCACCGCCAACCACTCCTTCTGCCGCCTTCGTGGAGGAAACATCCAACTTATCTTCGCACTTTGCTTTGGTTTTCTCCTTCTCATCACATGCCTTCTCTTCCTGATCGGCAGCCTTGTTTTTGCTCTTCTTTTTTTTGTGCTTTTTCTTCTTCTTGGGCGTCTCTTGAGTGGGCTCCTTTTCACCCTCACCGTCTTCTGCTGCCTCTTTGTCTTTTGCTTTGCGCTTTGAATGCTTTGTGGACTTCTTGTGCTTCTTCTTTTTCTTCTTCTTCTTGGCGCCGCCGCTGTTGGTCACCGCCTTTTGATCATTGCCTTCAGAGGGGCCACACTCGGCCTTCACCGCAGCCTTCAACCCAGCCTCGTCGTTGTTGACGCTGAGCTCAGCTTTAGCGGCTGGCTCCGCTTTAGCGGGCTCCACCTTTTCCTTCTCCTTCTCCTTCTCCTTGTTCTTGTCGGGCTGCTCACAAATCTTTGGAGACTTTGCCGCTTTTCTAGCACGCGGGCCTTTGTTGCGAGACAGCTTGAAGTCAAAGTAGAGCGGGTTGCAGCTGTAAGACAACGAGGGTTGTGATTTGGTGAACTCCAAGAGCTCGGAGGGCCACTGCAGGGTGGTGCTCTCGTTTTTGCTCAACACAGGGAAAAAGGGACCTGTAGGGATTTTAGGACCAGAGTTAGAGTCCGAAGGCTGTTGTGGAGTTTCTGCTTTCTCTGTAGGTGGAGCAAGAACTTCAGGAGTCGTTTCCACTGAGCATAAAGCATTGTCCTCTTCCTTCACTTTAGGGGGCGGTGAAGTCTGCTGCGGTGGATCAGGGGTTGAGGTGGAGGTTCCATCATCTTTGTCATTATTACACTCGGGGACGTTGGACTCAGTCTGCTGAGAGCTGTCCTGAAGCTTCTCCTCCTGAAGCTTCTCCTCCTGAAGCTTCTCCTCCTGAAGCTTCTCCTCCTGAAGCTTCTCCTTCGGAACCTTCTCCTTCGGAACCTTCTCCTTCGGAACCTTCTCCTTCGGAACCTTCTCCTTCTGAACCTTCTCCTTCTGAACCTTCTCCTTCTGAACCTTCTCCTCCTGAAGCTTCTCCTTCGGAACCTTCTCCTTCGGAACCTTCTCCTTTGGAACCTTCTCCTTCTGAACCTTCTCCTCCTGAAGCTTCTCCTCCTGAACCTTCTCCTCCTCAAGCTTCTCCCCCTGAACCTTTTCCTCCTGCACCTTCTCCCCCTGCACCTCGTCCTCCTCTTCATCCTCTTTACTTTGAGTCTGATCTATTGCCTTCATGAAGAGCAGGAACTGGAAATGGGGCTTCACTCGACAGTGGGATGGAGGCATGTAGTGGTAGTACTGAGGCTCTTGTCCCTTGTATCCCTCCTCCTTCTTCATCATCATTTTTAGTTTGTTCAGAGTGGAGGCCAAGGAGCTTCCGTCGTTCTGTTGTTGCTGTTGCTGCTGCGGTGGTGGTGGTGGTGGTGGTGGTGGCACCTCCTCCGTCATGGCTGCACTATTGGACTCCCCTCCATCACTTCCACGCGATCCTCCTTTAGGGCTGTCTGCATCGCAGGCGGATGCTTCATCTTGTGCTGCGGGCCTTTCTCCCTCCTGGCCTTCCTCCTCTCCCTCCACAGCCTCTTCACCATGGTCGGCGAACGCCGCCGCCGCCGTCTCCAACTTGACGGGAGTTTTCTTGGCGAAAGAGAACGACACACTGACTTTGGAGGAAGCGCTAGCTGCTGGGGAAGAGCACTTGTTCCTGCCCAGGGAGAAGCGAAACGTCGGGGTTGGCTTAGGGGAGGCATGGCGAGTTTTGTCTGGAACAGGGATCTCTGTGGCGATCGCTCGCAAGGGAGCGGTGCTCTCGGGGGCAAAGATGTCTTCGTCTTCTGCCTTCTTGCCGTCCACAACCACCGTGGTGGTTTTAAACATGGGACCACTTCCCGGAGTTCTGAAACACACAACATCAAGAGGCTTATGAACACCAAAGGCGGACAGTATGGTGCCTACCAGCAGAGGATGCCAGAAACAATTATGGCTTACTGGTCCTGCTGTTTTCTCTGCTCAGCCAGCTCTTGCATACGGCGCAGCATTTTCTTCTTCTTCCCACCTTTTCGAGAACGTGACATATTCCGTGCAAACTCTCGCTGCTTCAGCTCCTTTAGCCTCTGTGTTACGGTGCGGAGAACCAAGGGAACATCAACATTTCTTCAAAAAAACTGCAGCCATCGCTTAAGAAGGTAGTAAAATGTTACCTGCTTGTGGGCGTGGTCGTAGGAGTTGATGTGGTTGTCAAATTCCTGGTGTTTGGTGTACTGCTTGTCACACAGCTCGCAGTAGAAGTTCGCCCTCAGGTCTTCCAAAGCTTTTGCGATGGCTTTCTCCTTCTCCATCTGATCCTGTGGTCCATGAAAAAAACAATTCATGGGTTAATCACTGCCATTTTTAATGAGGGCTGTCAAAAATAACACGTTGATGGCGATAATTAATTTTTAAATGAATTTTAGTATTTCTTTCGCTGTCGATATCCGGTGGTCTCCTTGTAATGACCTGCTTGTGCTGGTGGTTGATGTTGAGAGTTCTGATTTTCATGAATGCACCTCTTATGAGTATTATTGGCGGAGAATAGGAATGTAACAATATGAAAATTTCATATTGCGGTTACCACGACCAAAATTATCATGGTTACACACTGAAATATTTTGACCAAAGTTTTTTTTTTAATAACTAAAATATACACCGTATTTTTCGGCGTATAAGTCGCTCCGGAGTATAAGTCGCACCGGCCGAAAATGCATAATAAAGAAGGAAAAAACATATATAAGTCACACTGGAGTATAAGTCGCATTTTTGGGGGAAATTTATTTGATAAAACCCAACACCAAGAATAGACATTTGAAAGGCAATTTAAAATAAATAAAGAATAGTGAACAACAGGCTGAATAAGTGTACGTTATATGACGCATAAATAACCAACTGAGAACGTGCCTGGTATGTAAACGTAACATATTATGGTAAGAGTCATTCAAATAACTATAACATATAGAACATGCTATACGTTTACCAAACAATCTGTCGCTCCTAATCGCTAAATCCCATGAAATCTTATACGTCTAGTCTCTTACGTGAATGAGCTAAATAATATTATTTGATATTTTACGGTAATGTGTTAATAATTTCACACATAAGTCGCTCCTGAGTATAAACTATGAAAAAAAATGCGACTTATAGTCCGAAAAATACGGTAGACACACTGTTCGAAAACTGTTATCTGTTTCAATGGCTAAGCTATTATGGCTTTAAATATTGTTTCTTACTGTAGCTCTTCAGTATTTATTTAAATGAAAAGTGCGTAACAAATAAAATGTACCATTATTTCTGGTGGGCTTCGTGGTGTCCTACTCTGTTCAGCAGTTCTTGAACGCACCTTAAACAGACCTCTGTCTCTTTTCCTATGAGTTTAGCACGATCACTCTATAAGTGCAGCTTATAGTTTCAATGTGCACAATTGAATATCTTAGTTGCTCAGACTGCAATGTGTTTATATCAGTTTTGTTAAGAGTTAAGTCGTTTTCATGTTAGCATTTATGCTCGCGAGCTGGTGCTAGTCGGTGAGTTTATCAAAGTGCAGTTATCAATCACGGTTTTTCGTTAATTTTTATTTAAAGTACTAATATTAACCGTCCGGAGTTTTACAGCGGTTATCATTAATACCGCTAATCATGAAACTCCTTGTGGAGAATGAGGAAGTGTTGTTGAAAGTTGTTTGCCACATTCTACCAGCTTCCTGTCTGGGCTATTTACTTGCTCTGCTCCAAAGAGGTGTGTGACGTGTTTTTGTCAAGATTCAACCAGACAAGTGGAACTGAGCCCACAAGCCTTTCAGTTTGTTCCATTTGTTTTTGGGACCTTTTCCTGTCTGACATCACGACGTAGCCAGATTGCAAAACCCCGCGAGTAGAGGCATCCAAACACCACCAAAATGCATGAACCTTATGATTTGACACTTAGGCATTGTTTAACATGAATAGCCAACATTGTAACAACATTAATAAGTCCAACATTGTAACAACATTAATTAGTTAGAAAAGACGAAATGTATCAAAGGTCCCCGTTTAGAGGGGAATTGCACTTTTCTTGGAATGTTGCCTATTATTCACAATTCTTATGGAAGACAAGAACACATGTTTTTATTTCTTTCTTTTTTTTTTTTTTTTTTTTTTTTTCTTTTTTTTATTTTTATTTAAATCAACATAGAAAAAAACACACGATACACTTTCAACTAGTGCATCAACCCAGAAAAAAAAACCCTCCCTCACCTATTCACACTCACACACACCCACTCACACAAAAGGGGTTGTTTCTTTCTGCCAACAATACTCTGGTTCCCACAACATGGACAACACTTCTGCAAGGGACACAACACAGTCCCTGAAGCACACTTGATTGTTTGTGCTGCTGGTCCACTAACATTTTCATTTAATTACTATTTTTTCTTTCTCTTTTCTCCCTTATGTAATTATTTTTATATTGTTTACTTTCCTTTTTATCCAAGAAAATATTTATTTATCCTATCCATAAAAAAATAAAAATAAAATAAATAAATAAAAAAGGAAAGAAAGGACCTTATCTTCACCAGACCTGGTTGTAAATGAAATTAGCTTTGTTTAAAGGTTTTTTTTTTTGTTTTTTTTAAACCAGGTCCAGTCCAGATAATGTCCAAGTCGGGTCCAGCAACACACACCTTCATTCATGTACACTGAGGAAAAAAACAAACAAACAACAAAAAAAAAAAACTGAAAATTTTGGAACACAACAGATTGCATATAATCTATAAACTAAATTACATTTTAAAAACAAAAACAAAAAAAGTATATACAGTCCAGCTTATGTTCAGGTCACTAAAAGTTAGGGAATACAACAACAGATAGCATATAATCTATAAATAATTACACTTTCAACATAAGCCTTTGAGGACTTCCCATCTTTTTTTATGTTTTTTGGCATCATTATCGTTTTCAACCATGTAACTTTCTAAAGTTAAAAAATACTGAATAAATGTTTTAAAGAAAGTAATACTAAGTGAATATCTGTTTTTGGCCTTAAAAATAAACCTTTTACCGAGTACTATAATTAAATTGATTAAATCATGATTGTCAATGAACTCTCCCAAAATAACAGAAACCACATCAAACTTCATAAACAAACCAATCCTTAAACACATTTTTTCAACTTCCACCCAAAAAGAAGACACAATATGACAATACCAAAACAAATGCAGGGTGGATTCAGACTCCTGACAACAAAATCGGCAGTCATCTGACTCTGTCATATTCCATAATTTTAACATTTTCCCCGTGGGTAAGAAGTTATAAATAATTTTAATTTGAAAATAACGATTTTGCACATCAATAGTAGTTTTATAGATTAGTTTGAATATTGCATCCCACGGCAACGGGCAGTCAAAAAAGTCCTCCCATTTTCCAAATGTGTTGTATGGGGCAGCCTTCAAAGATTTCTTTATTAAATAAAACTTATATATTTTTCTATTTATTTTAGTTCCTTTTTGCCAACTCGAATTTCTTATTAGAGGTTTACAAACTAATAATTTAGTAGTTCCATAATTAATTATTTGTTTCCATCTTTTCCCAATGACTCCAGTTAGTTGATTAAATGAAAAGCTTGAGCAAGCATCACCATACATAGTTATAAATTCTTCATACTTCATAATCTTACCATTCTCATTTATAATATCATTGACAAAAATGATTCCTCTTTCAAACATATTTTTCCAAAAGAAAGGCTTTCCATCTATTACAATATTAGAGTTCATCCATATTATCTGCTGCAAAATATCGTCTCTTTTTTCTGGCACATAAAATTGAAAACACCACCATGAGTGGATTGTTTCCTTTATGAACCCCGCCATGTTTCCCAGCAGACTCTCTACATAAGAAAAATGGGAGGGGATCACTTGTAAAAAAGGATACAATTTCTTTTGATAAAATACATGTTTTTTGTCCAACAGGACACTTGTGTACCACTCAGTGTTGAAATACATCTTTGGAACAATTGATGCTTTTAAAGACAGACACATAGCTTCAAGGTTGAGAAGTTTCAGGCCCCCATATTCATACTCGTTGTACAAAACCTTTCTTTTAATCTTTTCTGGTTTGGTTTCTTTTTTTTATGCATTCCAATTTGTACAATACGGTAAGTATAATGTGTCTAACAATGCAGCTAATGGGAGTACTCTATTCCGCTCATAAACCCTTCTAACAAAACATAAAAAAACACTTTAAAAAAACTTGTGACCTGAATATTAACCAAATATTAGCAATAATGCTATTACAAACTATTTTTAGTGGCACTGTGGTCACAGAGAGCTAATTAGCTTGTGCATCTATATTATTGACATACTGAGATGCTGCTGCTGCGTCGCCTCTGAGTTGGTAAAAGTTATTTGTAGATTATAAATCATGCCTCTCACATGGATACGAGAATATTGTAGCCATAAAACGAGAATTTGGTCAATTCTGACATTCAACTTAGACCCGGAGATGGTGATAAAGACACGAAAAGACGATCGTTTTCTCCCCCCCCCTTTTTTTTTTTTTTACTTACTTGCGTGAAGATTAGGAATAATTCTTCATCTAAACGCGAAGATATGAACATCCCATCAGTCAGCATCCCAGTTAGAGCAGACATTGTACAGAAAGTGATTGTTTTATTATGTTCGTAGTTTGTATTTATTGTTTAGCTCATAGCAATACTGCTACATGATGCTTAGTGTTTCACTAAAGCTGGATCTTTTTAGCACACAGCTTCTAAAACTTGTAGATCCTCCTTCATAAATTCAGGCTCAAAAATATAAAGTTCTAGATCATCATTTTGCCCCAAGTAGTCTTTGTTGTCTCTCATGAAGTCTACATGAGAAGTAATGCTGTTTTTGAAGGGAAAGGCGAACATTGTGATGAGTCTGTGAAAATAATACGCCGCCATTTGCTTAAAATAATCAAATATTACATGTTATTTTGAATGTGCCGGTTACTACATTACATATTACTTCCTCGACGTCACTTTCAACCTGAGAAATAATAGCTACCAACCATTCACGAAACCCAACACAACACTCCAATACGTGCACCATGACAGCAACCACCCATGAAAGCGGATACAATTTCACCCTCACCTATGAACCCACGCCAGGAAACCAACCAAAAAAGAACAGAAAACGAAACGACATCATCTGGTACAACCCCCCATACAGCAAAAACGTCTCAACTAACATTGGACACAAATTCCTCACTCTGATTGACAAACACTTTCCCAAAGACAACACCCTAAGAAAAGTATTCAACAAGAACAACATTAAATTGAGCTACAGCTGTATGAACAATATACGACAAATTATCTCAAACCACAACAAAACAATTGCAAATGAGCCGTCGGCCCCCAGACAGAGCGACTCCAAAACCAACAAAGGCTGCAACTGCCGCAAGAAACCTGATTGCCCTCTCAACGGGGGGTGCTTACAAACATTAGTTGTTTACCAATCTAAGGTAACACGCAAGGACATTAACACATCCGACACATATGTAGGATTAACCGAGGGAGAGTTTAAAACCAGATGGAACAATCACAAGGCTTCTTTCAGGAACCAAAACCTGCGGAATACCACAGAACTCAGCAAACACATTTGGGACCTCAAAGACAATAATGTTGAATATTCAATAACATGGCAAATTCTTGCATCCAGCACACCTTACAATAGTGGTAATAAAAGATGCAACCTATGCTTGAAAGAGAAACTGTTTATTATTTACCGTCCAGACCTGTCATCCCTCAACAAGCGCAGCGAAATTGTATCAGCATGCCGCCACAGACGGAAACACCTCCTAGGTAACACATGAGCCAATCACCACGCCCCTACGCCAGCCTGTACCCACCCACTCTGTGCCCTATATAAACCATGGTATGTGAATGCTCCCATTAAAATCTCCTGATGATTGAGGGAACCCCCTCATGAAACAGGCCTGTAGAGATGAAGTAGTCTTGTGATTTTTTTCCCACACATACATATATATATATATATATATATATATATATATATATATATATATACAGCCTGGCCCCCGGCCAATTTTTTTTAACCCAATGCGGCCCCACGAGTCAAAAAGTTTGGGGACCCCTGCTTTAGGGGCTCCGTAGGATTGTGATTGATAGGCAAAATTCCAAAAAAGTGCAGTTCCCTTTTAAAGAATTTGTGAACTGTTTAATCTGATTAAAATGTTAATAATTGGAAATATCTTCTTTTATTTATTTATATTTTATTTGTGGACCACACCTTGTACTTTTGCCGTAGTTCTTCTGTCTCTTCCTTCTCCACTTCAAGGACTCTTCTTTTCTCTGTGGCATCCTCTGCATAGTCCATCTAAATAAAAAGGCAAAAGCATCGGTTACAATACAAAATTTGAAAAAATAAATACATAATTAAATAAAATTCACGTAGAACAAAGCCATTTACCTCCATCTCCATTCGTCCCATCCCCATGACATCATATTTAAGAATGATAGGCACGGGGTCCGTGCGTCCTGAGGGAAAGAGAGACAGAGAGACGACAGGTTGAGTTGTTTTGGTACGTGTGATGGAAAGCCAGCTCGGAGATAGCCTGCTTTTAGAGAGCATAGGGTGCTGGGGTTAGAGAAGTTTGCCTTTTTAAGTGCAGAGAGACCAGAAAGCTACAGTGAACCAAACACCAGCCATTCTCACAGCTTACTGACAAGACAGCAAGTTTGTATTGCTTCTTGTATTAAAATGCAGTCAATTCAAGTGAAACAGGCTGGCACAGCTGCATCGTCACAATCATCATCATCATCATCATCCAGGAGGACAACAAAACCTCCCAGTGTTTTGACAAGAGTTTTACAAATGTGCTTCTTTCCCCAACGCTATTTGACATAAGCTGTGAAAAGAGCTAGATGAGAAGGAAAGTAACGGTAGAGAAACAAACAAAGACGACCAAAAAAAAAAGAAAAGAAAGAAAAATATACAAAAATCAACACTACTTTGGAAGATTGAGACATAACGGCTTAATCCACTCATAATCAGCCAAACAAAGCAGAGAGAAAGACATACTGTAGTAAAAAAATCAAATTAAAAACAAGACACAAGCAATGAACTACAGCAGAGTGACGTCACAGGCCAAGGTATCGCCGTGGTGACAGTGCAAGGGATGGCGATACTTACCTGCTAAAACATGGGGATCGGGGTAGGACAGAGATAGACAAGAATTCTCAGGAAAATAAAAATAATTTGGACCAGTCTATGTTGCTCCTCTTACCAGCCAGATACAACAACCAAATATTACCGATTATCATTTCAGTTTGGTTTCAGCTTTTTTTCCCCCTCCTCACACACATCTGTGCTTGCAGTGAATCACATTGACATGTACACCATTGGGCATATGACATCACCACAAGTTGAATTTAAACACTTTTGGAGGTGGGGGCGTTATGAATGCATCAATCTCGACAGGGCATTCTTATCTTCCCGCAGGAAGCTAAGAGCATTATTTCCTCTCTTTCCTTCCTTTTTAGTAATTGAGTCATCACAGCCCAATGACATTAAGTTCTGAGATCACAAATGCATGGGCATTGTAACGTCGTCATGGCCTGCCTGGAGTCTCAGTTCCACTGCAGTGTCTTTCGGCTTTCCTAGACCGCTTTCTATTTTTTCCATTTTGCCGCCTTCACCACTGCACAGTATCAGACCATTTTTTATCAGCGGGGAGAATGAGCATCCCTGCAGCATACTGTAAATTAGGGAGTATAATGAGCACAAAACATTAACACTAGGGCTGCAACAACTAATCGATTAAAATAGATTATAAAAATAATTGCCGATTAATTTAGTCATCGATTTGTAGGATCTATGCTATGCGCATGCGCAGAGGCTACCTTTTTTTTTTTTTTTTTTTTTTTAATTAATCTTTATTTATAAACGGCAACATTTACAAACAGCTGAGAAACAATAATCAAAATAAGTATTGTGCCAGTATGCTGGGTTTTTTTTTTCAATAAAATACTGGAAAGGATAGAAATGTAGTTTGTCTATTTTATCCGATTATTAATCGATTAATCAAAGTAATAATAGACAGATCAATCGATTATCAAATTAGTTGTTAGTTGCAGCCCTAATTAACACCATCGTAGAGGAAATATAATTCCTTATTGTCTGTGAGGAAGTGAATGTATCCTGCCTGATGAGTGATTGGGTGTAGGGAGGGTAAAGGAAAGGGACCATATGTGTATTTCCTATTAAATAAAAAAAGACTCAAACATTCACAAGTTCATAATCTTTGTTTTGTGGCTATTTTATCAGGACACTGGTCCCCAGGCAGCAGACAGTTCGTAGAAATTTACATGCATTTCTATCTTTGTCTGGTGCGAATCTTATGTTGAAAGAATCTCCAATTACACCCATTCGTCACGTTGTCGCGCTTGATTGAGCCTCTTGCATTCATTACACGCAGTTATAGTAAGCTAGCAAAATGAATTGCATGGGAACAAGGAAATGAGTCCCACTGATTCTGCATTAAGGGGAGTTTATTTTGGTGTAATTATACTGTAGTATTCGGTGTGACAAGTGTAAAATGTATGTACATTATTATTAGGGATATCCCGATCTGATCCGAGATTAATATCGGTCGGATATCTGCAAAAAAAACCAAGTATTGGATTATACCGTCTTGCTTATAAAATCTCTGATGCAAGCAGTCTTTCAGCTGGACAGCCAGTTAACATCCACATGTCCTCCAATAAGCACACAAGGTTGGCCTTTGCTTCTATTTTAGTGAAGTTCATTTCAAAAGGTAAACATACGTAATACGTGTCCTTGTGCTTCTAAATTTTCACTTACGCCCCCTCAAGAAAGAAGAAAATGTTTTGCAGACTTTCAATAGCATCAAAAAGCATGAACCCAGAGGTCACACACATTATTGTGTCGAAAAAACAAGTTGGTACTGTGCAATGGAAAAGGAGCGTTTGTAATTGTCTGATATTTGGATCAAAACATTACTGAGAGTTAAATGTGTATACTTTGTTTGGGGGGTATAAGTCAGCCCACTGCAGTGGCGAGTCTTGAGGGAGTCACAAGCCAGGCCCGGAATTAAAAGATTCATGAACAAATTGCATCCCAAAACCTATCACCAAATCTTCACACACACAGTGACAATACTTCCACATTACCCATCCCAGTAGGGGGAAAGAAAGGGACCAGACAACAACAATGTGCATCTAAATCACAAGGTGTGAATCACAAGGTAAAAAAAACAAAACTGAAAACAAACAAAATGACAATGTTCTAAGAGTAATAGATAATGCATGATAATATATACACAAGCAGCAGAATGAAGACTAATACAAAGAGAATTGAAAAGTCTATGTAGCATTGGTGCTGTGATGACAGGAGAAACAAAACAAAAAAAATGGGAGAAAACAAACCAAAAAAAAAAAAAATTAATTGGGGGATAAAATAACATTTACCACTAAGTTTACCATCAGCACAACATGGGCAGGATCAAATGGCTGTAAAAAAGAAACACCAATTGGTTAAGCAGGAAGATTGAGACACATAGAGAAGGGAGGGTGGGGTTGTTCTGTGTGTGCGTGTAGTTGTGGGGTTCGGGAAGAGTGCAGGGGGATCATTACCTGAGGGGTGTCAGTGTGTCTCCCCCCTTAGCCCTGCCCCCACCCCACATCCCTTCACACACAGCTAGGTGCTTACAGGTTCCCTCATCACCCTCTCGAAAATCACTGATTCCAGTGCTCTAACGTCGCTGATCCCACTACCTCAACCAGAATATGCCTCAAAAGATGGACCCCAATCTCATACTCTATGTCCTGTTGCTGCACTATATGGACACAAGGACTGGGATACACTTCTTCAGCGTCCAATTAATCAATTAGTGGGTAGGCTTCACCTCTTATTTACGTATTGAGGAAGGCTTACAAGCCCATCAAACAACCTTTGGGTCAGACTAGAACGGAGACAAGCAACCACTGACCTCACAAATGGCCACAATTCCTTGCAGAAAAGTAAAATAGCTGCACAGGGATGACCACCGTTTGGATTACGCATGGTTATGTTTTCAATTATAGTCCATATAGTGCCAAGCAAAAATTAAAATAAAAAAAAAAGCAATCATTTGAAACCCCATCAGATCATTTTAGCAGAGGCTTTTCTGGGTGAGGAATGACTTTACACACAGAGTCTGATCATTTAACCGCTGAAAATGACAAAAGAAGCAGAGGGTGCTAGTGAATCAAAAATAAAACATACTTTTATGTCTTTAAAAACTAAAAATGAAATGCATGAGACGATGGGTGGCCACCGCCTTCCTCCTTTCAGGTGAGTGAGCAAAGTGATTTCCTCACAAGCTTGTTTTAGGATGCACTTAAACCTCCGTAGGGTGAACATGTGACACACAAATGTACCTGAAGAAAAATGGCCCGCCAGACTTTAAGCAGTGATTGCTACACTCATGTGTAGCAACTTTTACCAAAAAAAAAAAAAAAAAAAAAGGGAGGTACACTATGATGATTTTAATCCAAATTTAAAACATTTCCTTGTGGTCTACACAATACATATTGGATTTTCTTTGGTGTAAATTTCGCTACATTCACTTTTATAACCCGTATTTTTTAAGTCTGTCTGCAAGATCCTAGATTGCAAATGACACTACGCCCAAAGGTATTAGAAGTTATCTTTTCAAAATGTATGCAGTTTAATATATATATATATATATATATATATATATATATATATATATATATATATATATATATATATATATATATATATATATATATATATATATATATATATATATATATATATACACATACACCTTTTATTTATTTATTTATATATATATATATATATATATATATATATATATATATATATATATATATATATATAAATAAAGAAATAAATAAATAAAAGGTGCTGTTTAAAAGTAAATTTTTTCAAAGAAAAAAATATAACACCACCACCGCCCAGCTTACTGTATGTTACCAGTAGTGGTTTAATAGAACACATTTCTTATATTCATTTATATATTACATTTTTGATCTGAAGAAACTGCTTTATGACTTTTAACTCCAGACTTCTTCTGTTTGTTTGATATTGTCATTACTGCCACAAGGGGTGGAAAAGTGTATTACAACTGAGTGCCGCAGCAGCCCATACGGACCATAGCTGAAAAACTGTTGGGTTTTTTTGCGGCCTTGTAGGGGGCGCTTGTGGCCCAACAATGGGCCCTATGGTTAAGAAACACTGGTTTAATGCAAGTATCCAACATTGTAACAACATTAATAAGTCAAAAAGAATAAAGTCATCATAGGTCCCCTTCTAAACAGTGCTAGTGTGCGACACTTCATTCCTCCCCCACGTGTGTAATGCCACTGCTTAAAGCCCAGGGGGCGTGTGACAGTTGGAGCCAGGCAACAGTGCACCTCCGGGACAAGCATGCAGTGCAGGAGGAAGGGGCCGCAAAGAAAGAAGGGGAGGATGAGCGTGTGTAACCGTGGCAACAGACATTTCGGGTGTAGGAGGGTGGTGAGGTTTTCCCTGTAAGCTGACACTATGGCCTGGTCAGTTACGGACATTCACACACACACAAACGCACACACACATATCTCAGTCCCACAGAACGAGCACACGCACACACCCAAGTGTCACAGGTTTTTTTAAGAGGTTGAAACAGGCAAACAAGCAGAGAGGGGAAGTTGCTCTACTCGGCAAGCCATTCAAAGTCTGAGTCGTGGTTACAGCCAATCAGATACCCAACAGCAGCCACGGAAACTCAAAAGGATGTGAGGGGGGACAACCTAGTAATAAATGATGATTCTAAAAAGAAATGTGGAGGAATCACGGCTTCTTACGTCTACGTTGATTCAAGCGAATTTCTGTTGTTGAGTTGAAATCAAAGGGTTTACTCGAGGGCGGATTGAAATAAAGGTTTAGTGATTATGAAGCAGAGACAACAAAGCTGACAGAGGCCATTAGCCTACAGTGTACTGTAAAAAAGGGGGGTGGATTACACTGAGGTGAACTGCGGAATAGGAGAAAGAAAACACACCCACGCCCACACACACACGCATACGGACATACAGAAGGGATCCAACAAACCTTACCTAAAAAGGGGCAAAAAAGGGACAAAAGAAGAATAAGAACACAGTCAATACAGTGAAAAACTTAAAAACGGGGACATAATGCTTGTCACTTCAAATTGAAAAAGAGGAAGGGGATTAAAATGATTGCCCTTCAACATCAAACGCATCCAGCAGGATGACAAACATTTCAAGTGTAACAACTCCAGGCACTTTGCTGCAGAGCCATCTGTAGACAAAGCCGGACGCTTACGTAAGTGCACAGCATCAGCGATGCCGAGGGAGAGTTCGGCAATTTTGTTCTCCTCGCCGCAGAAGGCGCGCGTCCTTATCGCGTCGGATAGAATACCGATGTTGTTGCTGCTCAAGGACGAATGGGCTTAGTGTGAGAATGCAAAGCCCACAAGCAAACTTGTGCGTTGTCGGCATTTGAGCACTTGTCAGCCTGCCCAGAACGCAGCAGCCATGAGAAGACCTGTGAGGTGAGGTTTATTTGCTTGATGTTTGCGATGGAGGACAAATTGGTTCCTGTGCCAACACTGTCGGAGCTGAAGCAGCAATCATCAAATGTGCTCGTCTCTACAGGCTTAACAGCATTACCCAAGCCAATGCAAAGATTTTTTTTTTTTTTTACGTACCAGAAGCGATCGGAAACCACTTGACCGGAATTAATTAACAGTCCAGGCTCCACCTTTGTACTTAACTACCGTATTTTTCGGAGTATAAGTCGTTCCGGAGTAAAAGTCGCACCGGCCGAAAATGCATAATAAAGAAGGAAAAAAACATATATAAGTCGCACTGGAGTATAAGTCGCATTTTTGGGGGAAATTTATTTGATAAAACCCAACACCAAGAATAGACATTTGAAAGGCAATTTAAAATAAATAAAGAATAGTGAACAACAGGCTGAATAAGTGTACGTTATATGACGCATAAATAACCAACTGAGAACGTGCCTGGTATGTTAATGTAACATATTATGTTAACGTAACATATTATGGTAAGAGTCATTCAAATAACTATAACATATAGAACATGCTATACGTTTACCAAACAATCTGTCACTCCTAATCGCTAAATCCGATGAAGTCTTATACGTTTAGTCTCTTACGTGAAAGAGCTAAATAATATTATTTGATATTTTACGGTAATGTGTTAATAATTTCACACATAAGTCGCTCCTGAGTATAAGTCGCACCCCCGGCCAAACTATGAAAAAAACTGCGACTTATAGTCCGAAAAATACGGTACTCTTTATTTCTTAAATACAATAGTGTTTCCCACCTTCTTGTTCAGACTGCTGGCACTCGCAAATTTCATTGGGCCCATAGTGGCCTATTTTTCAGTCGTACTCAATAAAAAGTGGAATTTTGGGGGGGGGCACGGCAGAATGACAAACGGGCAAACGGACTAGTACGATAACTGAGATGGTATGCAAACAAATTTGGAGCAAATTCTAAAGAAAATGTTCATCAAACACTGACTCAAACAAAAACAGAGGTTTGACCGTATTAACAAATTTAAACTTTAGGTGGCAAGAAAACTCCTAATTATAATCGCTACACCCCGGGTGACCAAAGTGCATCTCAGGGGCCAGTTAGGCCTGCAACGTGCTCCTTTCATTGGTCCGTGACATATTATATCAAATTAAACACGCCAACTATTAGAAAACTACACCAAAAACCAAGAAATACTAGAAATACCATGAAAACATGGAACCTGCAAGTAGAGAGAACAACAAAACACGGCAGTACACAGAACATAAAATAAGAAGCTATCGGTGCCTTATTCCAGTGCTGAATGAATGCAGACTCAGCCACTTGCAACAAGTGCTCAGTGGTGATATTGGGCGAGTAATGTCTTGTAGGTAATCTAGTGTCCCGAAAGAAGCACAGTCTTGCACACATTTTAAACTTTGTTGCCGACCTTACCCCCCACCAAAAACATCGCTATTTAATAACACCATTACCACTACAGCGCTAGCCTAGCCAGTAGCCACAACAACAACAGAGGGAATCACTCTGGCATCAAAGAGGTATAAAAACATTTAACTCAAGGAAGTATTTTTTTACACGTTCTCTATGTTGTGCAATCATTTGGTGTAGATGTTATTATTTTTTTATGTATCATTTAGTAATCATTCAATTTAGATCATTGAAGTATTTAAATTACTAGTCTGTTCAACTTGAATGTCACAAAATTCCATTGAAACAAAAAGGTGTTGTTTTTTTTCCCAACAAAAAAAGTACCAGCTCGGGCTCCGACGCCATTTTAAAGCACCAATTCAGTACAAGTATTGGTTAAAATGTAAACGGTACCCATCCTTACCTGCAGGACAAAACGGCCCGACTACTAGTCGTACATCTTACAGAATATGGTCTTTGGTGATTTTGGTCATGTTTCCTGCCATTGCAAAGACGTGCACGCATGCTTTCAAGTTTGGTCCATTTTTTGATATGTTAAAGCAGTCTTCTCTGCTGGAATAATACTAGTAAACATTAAGAAGAAAGGAAAAATTGTTTCCATACTGAATTTATATTACAATGTTTCATGAATTAAAATATGACAAAGTGGCTTATCCTAGTGGCACCACAGACTATTCTTCTGCCCTACACCATCAATCTAAGCAGATACCTTTCAATAATATACTGCTGGCATGATATATTTACATGTTTCAACACGGAGCACTTGAGCAAGATGTGCAATTGAGCGATAAAGGCGTTACACAAGCAGAGAGAAAGATGATAAGACGTGGAGTATGTGAGCGCATTGACCAAGCAGAAAGCATAAATGCCAGAGATGATGTGGAAAACAAGCTAGAATGTGAAGACTGAGTGTATATAAATAAAGACAAGGCGAGAGATAAAACCAAAGTTTAGGTTCAACAGAGAGATAAAAAAAGAGATTAGCATTGGAACGGGCTCGGAGTGAAGACTATAAACATGCCAAGGCTCTGCACACCTGAACTTCAAAGCTAAGCACAATACGGGCCTATTGAAGTTTTTGCATGCTCCCTAATGCAATGTACAATACTGTATGGACACCCTGACACTTTGACCTACTTTGGTTAACTTGGACTGAAAAAGAGTGGACAGACAACCTGGTACTTAAACCCTTTCATTACCTCCGAGACCTGAGCTGAACTGGGTCAGACAAGCGACCAGTAATATTTTGTTTGTATTTATTTCTGAAGAAACGTGTGTTGAAGTACAGGGAAACCAAAATGGCAGGGTCATTCACGGAGCACTTTTCTCATCAGGGACTTTCCATAAATTATACACAAGATACTTGAAGGGAGTGGATTTACATGAACCATCCAAAGTCTCGCCTTGTGTGATTTTTTTCTCAATGGAAACAAATTTTAATTGAAAGCAAATGCATCACCAATATTTTCCTCCTGCTTCAAGATTGAGAACAATCAGCATGAGAGCACAAGGAAGTGAGGCCAAGACAGAATAAATCGGAGGGAAAAAACCTGTAAATGTGTGTGGTAAAGTCATATATAGGTGAACTGGCGGGTGCCACCAACTATACATTGGGAGTAGAGAGATGTGTGGGAGCAAGAATGCTTACCCTGCATGGTTTTGCCAAGGCCTTGCCCCAACTTCCAGCCATGTTTCTGAAGCAGCCGGTGCCCGATGTTGTCCTAGCAGACAGGAGAAAGGAGACAAACCAGAAATATTCCAATAATAAGAGGAGCTTTTCCCCCACGCGGATCACAGGTCACAGAAAAACAAAAAAGGACTCCGCTCACACGATCATCATCAGCACAGCCACCACCACCACCATTGTCATCATTAGCAACATCCACGTCAACTACAGTGTACATCAGTGTCTCCCAGCACAAGTGGAGGGTGGGAAGGGGTTGAAAGGGGAGGGAAGACTGCGGGGACGCAAAGTTTTCGAATAAGATGAGTAAATTAGGCTATGTGTATTCTGCAAAGTACAATAAATGCTAATGTTGTGGTTGGGAATAAGTGTATCAATATTGCCTGAGAAGTTAGGAGGGGGGTAGAGGGAAGAGTGGGGGCAGTATTTACATCACACACACACACGCAAACACACACACATACATACAGATATATAGATATGAACCACTACAGAGCAAGATCTTAGTAAACAAAGAAAATGTGACACAGAACAAGTATGGAAATCTTGCATTGACAAAACGACAACCAGAAACTCCAAACTTGCTGTGATTCTGAAGGGGAGGGTGGTGGTGGGGCGGGGAGCACCATGAAACTTATGTAGCTGACACATATAAGAGTTCAAATTAAATTAAAAAAGAGGAAGAGACAGGAGCGGAGCTAGCGGACCTTGGATTACCATTACAAGGCCCAGGGTGGACAGAATGTGCACACGTGAAGGGAATTTGTGCAGGCGACAGGGAGTGAGACATTGTGTGCATCTAGTGCCCGTTGGACTAGAAATAGCTATTGTGCATGCTCTTTCATGCTGCCTGATTAGATTTTTAATTACAGCAGATTTTTATTTAACATTTTGACCTCTTGCTGGGCCTATAATAGGATCCTTCACCCAAATCCAGGGTTTAATTATTCCTCGTAATTTCCAATGCCATGTCGTTGATCTATTGAGGATATCCGGTACTTGGGAATCGACAGAACAGTATCAATTTTCGGTACTTTTGTGTGTATTAGTAAATATGAATTGTTTTTGATGATAAAATCAACATTTTTATTGAAACATTTAAAGCTGATTATGAATGACAACTGCTGTCCAAATTGATGTTATATTTTGTTGCATTTGTTCCTATTATTCAAGACGTTAGATGGCAGTAGTGTATAGCTTATGGTGTGTGTTTAAAAAGATTGTGCACCCTAAAAAGTAGTAATACTGTAAGTATTGTACTTATTACAGACCAGCTGTTTGATTGTAATGCGTATCTTAGTTGTAGTTTTCATTAACACATTTGGAGGTGTTGAAATCGCCATGTAAAATGGCTAATGCTAATCAGTAGCATGTCAATAACAACGGCAATGCATATTAGCACCAAGCTGGCGCTTTTTTTTTTTTAATTGCTTTATTAGCATTGAAAATTGCAACATTACCTAAGGGTAGTTTAACCGAGTCCGCTTTCAGTGTTATTTGAGTGATCGCCATGAGCCAAAGTGCGAAGAGCCGGCTAAAAGTCGGCTACCTGGCAGAACGTCACGTGCAACCCAGTTACCGTATTAAGGCACCGTTGGATTTACATGAATAGGTGCCCGGTAGGACTGGCGGGTTTCAGTCCGTGCCAAAAAAAAAAGTACTGGATTCGGTACCCATCATTACTTAAATCTGTCCTGACAAAAGCCAGTATCTTCAACAATAGTAGGGCTGGTCCACCAGCGCCATCATTTCCATGATGAAATCACAGAATGCTTTCGCCATCAGGTCGTCTCTGGCAGACTTCTTGTACTTTTCAAACGCCATGGCGATAGGAACAAGCCCTGGGCCTTTCTTTATGACTTTAGCAACAGGCGTCTTTGTCGCCTTTCAAAACACCGCTTTAGCGATGCTGGCGTTTCAGGTGGCTGATCAGGTTTGATTCCTTAAAGCATGATGCTCATTTCTGTCTGGAACAGTGAAGGAATCCAACATGATAGTTGCCCTGTTTGTCTACAGTGAGCTTAGGGGACAGCATAGCACGTAGAAGAAAAGAAACGCTTGATTTGTGCACCCTAACCCATCTCATGTCATTGTAGCGTTTATTTGTTTTGTTTTGTTCATCGGCTATCAGAGCTATTTTTTATCTTATCGGATTTATAGGTATGACATAAACACATTCTTAATATGAGCCAAAAAACGAGGTGTCTATTTGAGTTACGACAAATATTCATTTAATGTTAAGTACAGGAAACATAGGAAGGAACTTCCTACTCCTTTTCGAGCATACTGAATTGGGCAAATTAAAAAAATTTGATGTTTAGCAATGTAAATTGTTAGGCATGTTCGAAATTAACTAAACCATTACCATAACTGTTAGAATAATTTTATCTAAGTTATCACAAAAACTTTGTGTTTCAATGAGTTCCCAGCGAGAAGCAAAAACATGTCTTTGAACCTACCAAGAAGAAGGCTTGTAAAACTCCACTGTGTCGGGGGGAAGCAACATGAAGGTGTTTTGTTTTCTTTCATGTATTGTAATCAAGAGAAAGATATTGTTTTAACCCAAGGACTACAAAGCGGAGAGAAGGCAGGATCTGCCCAAGTTCCAGACACCGCTTTTTTTAACTTTTTTACGAACCTCTTTTTTTAACTGTTTTACAAACTTTTCTTTGAACTGTTTTACGACCTTTTCTGTGAAGTGTTTACGACCTTTTCTTTTGAAGTGTTCTGTAACCAAAGGCAACGCTGTTTACGACCCACTACCCTTTGGAAGCAGCTGTTGCCATGTGGTCAGGGAAAGTCCAAATAAAGGAGGAGGCGTACAATCTTTCGTCAGAGCGTGCTGGAGACTGTGCAAGAGTACAGACCAGACGTTTCTCCTTAAATTGAGCTAAATTGAATTTTGTCTCTGTTTAATTATTTGCTTCTTGTCTTGTTTAATATATGTCATCAGTGTTTGAACCTGACAATAACCACTATTAATTACTCTAGTGGATGACGCAACCAGTGATTAATGGGCGTACAGCCTCTATTTGCAGACATCTGAGACCTTAACTAAACTATTAAATTGGATTATATTTGTTTTCTACACAGCTGCTTTAGAGTCTAAAAGTCCTGCTATGTTTCCTGCAATTAATGATTAGAGATGTTGGCCAAAATCAACCTAACTGTATATAAACATGCACAGAAGCAATTCCTTCAACCCTCTGGGGCAAAATATGCAAGTCTCCTGAGGATGTTATGTCACTAGTATGGGTCAGCAATAGAAAATAAATAAATAAAACAAATGAAGTGAAATGCAAGACTGTTTCAACACTACACACTACAACAACGTCAAGCACAAAGCAACATGACACAATAAGATTTCTTAATAAGCAGTGTTGTTGTATTGTGATTATAACTACTCCAGGCTTGACTAACATTCACCAGAGTGCTGCATTCTACCAAATATAACAAATCATACAAACCAAACATGAAGGATATTTATAATCACAAAAGGAGACTGACATCACGAAAATAATGTGAAAGGGGTGGGTTGGAACAAAACAGAACATGCAGCTTTTTGTTAAAATCCTTTTAACAAAAAGTGTCCGTGTTAGTAGCACAGTGCGAATGGCGCACATACGCAACTGAGCGGCGGGAGCGTTTGTTTGCAAAACTCCAAGTGGTAATGTTAGTCTCAGGTGGATCAGGCACAGAGAAGGTGGTAATGGCTCTGCAAGGCCCATTTGGTGCTTTTTTTTTCTATTTTAGAGAAAAGATGAGATGGACAGGGGGCGGTACAGAGCAGGCTGAGCCATGGCAAGGGAGCTTTTAGGGAGGTGTGGAAAGTGAACTGGGCCTGGATGGGTTAGTGCATGTGAAGGGAGGGGGGAGTGGTGGTCCTGCAGCACGCACGGCATCTCCGCCAACATGGTCCTCATTGGGATGGCTTTGCAATGCCAACCGTTGTTTTTGTTTCTGTAGAAATTTGGTTTCTAGAATCAACACTACCTTGCTCAGAGATGCTGAACTTTGCCACTTCCTGTTTCCAAACTATTTTCTATACACTGAGAGCCACGTTTCCACCAAGTGGTATAGTTTGGTTCATTAAAAGCTATGATATTTGACAACCTACTGGTACAAACTATACTATCATATACGTACACTAAAATGTACCACTCGGTGAAGATATAAGGCTAAGTAAAGACTGTGTCTCTGCCTGGCTGTCCTTGGACTTGTCCAAACATACACAGGATGTGAGCATGTAGGGCCTGTGGAGCATCATCCTCCGTTTTTGTGTGGTCCGCTGAATTCATTGTATGGAGAAACACTGCAGAGTTTTCTGCAGAGAACATCTCCCCTTCCATTGTCCTATACTGCAGTATTATGCTAAAATAACATCTCTCTCTATTGATTCTGGGGTAGAGCTTTAGCCCGTAGCAAAATGTTTATTAAAAAGCTCCCAGAGCGAGTGGCCTGATTAAAAAGAAGATAATGCTACACAACTCCTCCCAATAGGGCTTGACAACTAAACATGACCCCACGTTTCTGCCATTCTAAATGCCCTCTTGCAAACCCTGTGCCTTTTTCTGTGTTCTACGTTTGAAAAGTAATTAAAACAGGAAGGGCAGGTTGGGCGAGCCGGCAGCTGCAAACATGGAAGAAATTTCGGGCTGGCGGCGGAGAGGAGATGCCGGCTGCATGTTGGAGCAACGGATGAGTGCACCAAAAAATAGACAGACGGACGGACGGACGGATGAAAGCAAAGACGGCGAGTCCAACAGCAGTGCAAGTGGAGTGAAGGCATTTCCATACGAACCTGGCTTTAAAATACTGGGCTGTCAAAAAAACAGTCACACGTGACACAACGTAAGAAACCAGCCAAACGCTTTCTTTCAACTGCAAATCTGCTAGGTTCTCTACTTTTTTTTTTCTTCTTCTTTTTATATATATATATATATATATATATATATATATATATATATATATATATATATATATATATATATATATATATATATATATATATATATACTGCTTCTCTTTTTTTTTTCTTAAAAAAAACAATATTGTATACAAACAGAAAAGGTAAGCATGTCAAAAATAAATAAATCCACCAACGGACTGTTAATACAGGGGAAAAACAAAAGCAGAAAATGTTATCCAAACAAAAGAGAGCTCTACCAACCGGGGTGGGTTTTGGAAAGTGTGCACTGTGCCGTTATCGGCAAAGTGCGTTTTCAAAGATATGGCCGAGGGGGGGAGGGAAGTGATATGCAGGGGAGCCCACCCAGAAACCTCAGAGTATTCATGTCTCAGTATGTGAAGTCGAAGCTAATTTTAAAACATATGTAATTGGGTGTCGGGAGTCAAGAGAGGTGTTCTGGAAGTGTCAGTACAGTAAGTATTTACACTCACATTAGATACAGATGTATATTTAAATGAGAGCTAATAAAATACCGTCTAAACATCACAAAATGCCGCAAATTCAGTCGGCTATTTTGAATATTCCGCTTTGAATATTTTCGGCAATTTCCATAGATTGTACGTTTGATTGATTTATTGAAACTTTTATTAGTTGATTGCACAGTACAATACATATTCCGTACAATTGACCACTAAATGGTAACACCCGAATAAGTTTTTCAACTTGTTTAAGTCGGGGTCCACGTAAATCAATTCATGGTAAATCACTGTAGTAACACTTCTGCACTATGAACATATCACCAGATCAGTAATACTGGAAATAAGCAAAAATTGGAAAGAGATCTTCTGTTTATCATTCACAATTCTTATGTAAGACAAGGACACATATGTGTGGCTTTTTTGTGCATTCGAAATCGTAAATAAATAGCGAACAATCGAGTCACCAGATCAAGGGTCGTCTATTGCGCCCATTATACCCTCTATAAAACATACAGAAAGTGGCAACAATACTCATTTATATGTCGTGATCTGAAAATTAACCAAATATGAGTAATATTGTTATTATAAGCGCTAACGCCCTATTTTAGCGGTGCATTGATAGCAGTGAGCTAATGCTAGCTTACGCTGCTAATTTTGACACACTAAGCCGGCGGCTGTTTCTGCTTTGCCACAAACTTGCTAAAAGTAAATTTTAGACTATAATCCATGCATCTCTCACCTGGTAGTAGGCAAATGTGGCCATGGGCCGAGAGATTCGTCAACTTTGACATGGCAAAAAATACACAAAAAGACGCTAGTTGCAGCAACTTGAATTTTCATCTAAACAGAATTAGGTGAGCGTCCCATCGGTCGGCGTTCCAGCGAGAGCGGAAATATCATAGTAAGTGTTTGTGTTATTCTGGTTTATTATGGTTAATTTGTATGTTTAGCATTTAGCAATATTGCTGATGCTACAGTGTTACAATAGAGCTGCATCCATTTAGCACTCGGCTAAAACTTACTGCTCATCCTCCTTGTGTTCGGGCAAAAAATATAAAGATTTTGATCATAATTTTTCCCTAAGTAATTGTTGCTGGCTCTCATAAAGTCTGCTTGATCAGCAATGTTGTTGATGGGGAAGACATCTGTGGTTCCTAACGCTACGTCACAGATCACATGACTGGCTTCCTCTTTAACTCTAAAAATGGCTTGGGAATCGCTGTAAAATGGGTACTATTTTGATCATATTTATTTATTCACAGAGTTTGAAAGTATTTTGGTGTCATAAATCAGATATACAGTACAGGCCAAAAGTTTGGACACACCTTCTCATTCACAACACAACTGATGGTCGAAACCACATTGATAAAGCAAGAAATTCCACTAATTTCTACCAACCTGAGAAGTGAAAACCATTTCAGGTGACTACTTCTTGAAGCTCATCGAGAGTGTGCAAAGCAGTAATCAGAGCAAAGGGTGGCTATTTTGAAGAAACTAGAATATAAAACATGTTTTCAATTATTTCCCCCTTTTTTTGTTAAGTACATAACTCCACTTGTGTTCACTCATAGTTTTGATGCCTTCAGTGACAATCTACTATGTAAATAGTCATGAAAATAAAGAAAACGCATTGAATGAGAAGGTGTGTCCAAACTTTTGGCCTGTACTGTATATGATAATAGCTTCACTATAGAACCAACTTGTTTTTACACTCTACTGGTACTTTAAGTATTTCATATGTCCTGTGGATGTCTTTTGGGCTTGGTATGCTCATAATCGCATGCGGCTCCCTTTCGTTTCGGCAAATTCCTTGTGAGCCTCACTTTCGGTTAGTGTGACTAAATGGAAAATTTGAGCATCAGGACTTCCTCTTGCTTGGTGAACAGGTGCTGATGCTCAATGTAAATATAAGACAATATTGCACTAGTGTAAGGTTAGTAACTTAACATACTGTACGTACTTACCTCATTATTCTGATGCGCCAAATTCTTCAAACGAAAAGTATATTACTTATAAAATCACTTAAGGGAGGCTGGTGAGAAGAAGTCAACTATACTTAATTAGGAGGATTTGAAAATAGTTTGTTTCCCAGTAAAATTAGTGAGAAGGTCTGTGCAAGTGATTGGGTTGGACAGCATCAGCGCCACTCTTCATTTGGTGGGCCGTACGCATAATATGCATTCTCTGGCTCTGAGGGTGCCCGCTGCATATCGCTCGGGGGCGGAGTCAGCTCAGATCAGGGCAGGGTAAGGGAGAAGAGTGAGGGAGTGGACAATAATTCGTACTGTTTGCTACCACACATGCAATGCATAATCAATGTTAGAGACCAAAGAGAGAAGGGGCGGAAAGACAAGAATTAAAGATCCCAGTCAAGTACCACAGACCTCTAGCTGCCTACACAACGAGAGGCACGGAGGAGGGGCTCCAAGAGACCGGGCTGGCAGCATATTACTGTACATTGGAATTAATAATCCAGATCATGCATCGTTTTATCTTGTCACGATAGACTATTTAACACATGCCATTTGGAAGAACTGTGTGATGCCGCAGCTCAGCTCTCAGTAGCCCCCCCACCTTTACATAAATAATAGCGCAGGAGTAGGAGTCGAGCCACTCAAGCCAGGTAAGCAGGCCACCTCTCACCCGACCTCTCCACCACCCACACAAGAGTGGATGACTGCCTTTGTGGCAGAGTAGGGAGTCAGGCAGATGAGCCATTTTAATGCTTCAATCATCAATGATTTCCCTTTCCGTTGCATTTTATTCTTCTGATTCTTTTCAATCTACATAATTGATAAGAGAATTATTTGTACAGTGGTACCTCGGTTTCCGTACGTCCCACTTTTTGTAGGATTCAGTTTGACAAAGGTTTTCGCCAAAATGTCCCAAACCGGTTTACGTAAGCTGTCTCATGATTGTACAGCTGAACATTGTGCGTAATAAACTATTCCGTTTGGTGACTCGACCTCCGCACTTTTTTAATTTTTCAAAAAAGCCACCATTCGGCCAAAGAAGGTTGTGAGTGCCAGCACTTTTATAAGGTAAAAAAAAAAAACTTATTCATTCAAGAAAGAACTCGTAGAAAAAGTACAAAAGTGGCAGTCGCAGTATGGCCGCACAATAAATATCAGGCCAATATGTGGAATTATGACGTCATAAAGATAAATCCGATATGGAAAAAAAAACTTAAATAGCTCACTTCTTTACTGTTTCAGAGGAATACTTTACGCACGCTATTGGCACCAGATGCTCTGGAAACATTCTTTGAGATAGGGGAAAAAAAACATTGCTTCTAGGCATCAAACATTATCAGCTACCTGAAACGGCAGCTTCGCTACGACTGTGTTTTGAAAGCCTACAAAGACGCCTGCGCTGCTAAAAAAGCTAATCCAAAGTCAGCTGCAAAAAAAGGTGCGCACAAATCAGTTTAATCTATATTTAAAAAGATAATAGATACAAATAAGCTACCAGATATCAGATTGTTTTTTGCTTTCTTTTTTAAGCATATTCTACACCTTTTTGGTACTCAAGAAAGCATTTTCAAGCATACAAGTGTCCAACTAAACTATGTGTAGGGTTTTGAAATCCCAAATACTACTCTACTAAAAATCTTTTATCACGGTCATGTCCAAGACCAATAAACAGCAATAAGCGAGAGACCACTATAGATGTATTTTGCATTGTTTTCTGTATGTAAAACTATAATTATTCTCCACAAAATGGGTTTTGTGTTCATATAGTTGGGCGTCTGGAGCGGACTAATTGGATTTACAGGTCTTCTTATGGGGAAAATGGTTTTGTTTTTTGCGCAATTTGGTTCTGACCTTTTGAAACGGATTTTTAACACAACCCGAGGTGCCACTGTCCATGTATAACCTAGTTTCTGCCAAGCAGTACATTTCTGCATGCAATTTCTTCATATTTCTATTTGCTAATGTTGCGAGGAAGGCTTTGGGCCTGCTCACCCTGACCGCTTCAGCGACCATTTCAGAGAGGAGGACGGGGAAGACGAGGACGACAGTTAAGAGGAAGAGAGCTGCCTGCACTATTATCCATGCGCCTCTTCAGTAGAAAAAAAAAATGCAGTCCCAGTTGCACAAGCACCATGCCAACACAGAATGACAGAGGGTACTGTACACCGAATCACTGTGTAGTAGGGAGGGAGCGAGACAGAAAGACAGAGAGAGAGATTATAGCTTTCGGAGATGAACAGAGCAAGAGAGAGAGAGAAAGAGAGCGAGTGAGAGACAAAAACAGTCAAGAGAAGCGTTACAAAGACCCTAGAGACAGGAGTAAGAAAGCAGAGCGTGCAAATACAAACCGGGTCATTGCTGCTTAGCTAATAGGGGGGCCAATTCGCTGCAGGAGAGAAATGTCGAACACCCCAAGTTGTGTACAATAAGATAACTGTCCTACAAACACAAACAAATTCTAAAGCTACATACATACACACAAACAATCACTCTAACACAAAAATAGCCATTCACATCATCTAATATGTGTGCTATGTTGTTGGGCAGTGGAAGAAGCACTGCTACTAAATAAACACAATAGCATTATATAGTTTGTTAATTACATCAAACTTTAATGTAAGGTCAAATTTGCAATGATTAACTTAAAAACGTTATAAATTGATAATTAAAGGAAAGTCTTATCAATAACAGTACTTTATACACTCCATGTGTTCTGTAACAACTCATCTAGTAGCATAACAAAAGCTAACAAAGATTAGTTATGTAAATAAGAAGATGCTAGCTAGCATGTATGTTATCTTTAAAATGTCCCACATGATATGGATGGCAGAGGATATAGGGAGGGGCTTAACGGGGGTCATTAAATGGGCACGACATGAGTGTTTCTATAGGTGAAGTGGGTCAAAGAGAACTCTAGGTCAAAATAATCAAAGATGTGGTGTTTATTTTCCCTGCCTGGACCAATCATCCACTTTCACAGCTGGTCCAATGGTGCGGGATGACGAGGTGTGGCCTTACCGATTCAATGGGCTTGTCCAAGGACGCCTGCTCCACATCCACTTGACCATCTTCGTATTGGTCAAAGTGATTCCCGCCCTGAAGAACACACAGTTACATTTTATTTTTATTTCAGACACAGATCAGGTCCTTGAGTTTTCTTATTCACTGGCAAAAATTGTTGGCAGTGTTTCACATTCACGGATTCTCGGGGAGGGTTTTTTACACTGCCCATTCCGATACCAATCATCCATGGAGATTGCCCGATACTGATCACATGCATGAACTGTGAATTTTTCAATGTATTTATATGTTTAGTACTTCTGGCTATATGATCTGAAAAACAAACCATAAAATCTCCTTAGTTTATATCAGGGATGCCATGGTATAACAACGGTTGTTGTGATCAAAATTATCCCGGTTATCATTACTATTGCAGTATTTTTAAATGTGCTCCAAATTTTCAAAAAGTACTTATATTGAAATCATTTAAATAAGTTTTTTTTTTTTTTTTTTAAACAAAAACAACACATTCAAAATGATTTCTTTTTTAGAAAAAACATTATTGTATATAAGAACACTGTGCTTCATCTACCACGAGTAGAAACTGCATGTGCATTATGAAAGCAACACAAGCATTATAAACAAAGTAATATCATATGGCAGAAACAAAATAAATAAATACAAATAAATGTCAAAATTGTGCAAGATGGCATTATGGACATAAGAGATAAACAATTAAAACAAACGTAAGAATTTTGCAAGATGGTACCTGATGGCCAAAAGACACAACTGCACTTTTTGTCCATATAGATACAATGTTCATATATGAGATCTTGTCTTACACATAGAAATTATCGATATTGAAATCACGATTATTAATCATGATTATTCATTATGTTAAGTAAAACCGTGTTGGTGTGGGGTGTGAATACAATTCTTGAAATTGCCACAAATGCCCCACAATTAAGGATAGCTTTGTAACAATATCGGCACAATGTTTAATCTAGTTACTTATTCTCTTTTATTACAATTGTTTGAGCAAATATAGTCACAATATATAGTCACAAAACACAAAAGTTAAGTGGGTACTTCTTCAGATGAGGCAGGAATATGGAGGTTCATTTCAGCCTTTTATTTGGAAACTGAATTTATGTAAATACATTTTTTGTGTTTGATTTTTTGTGAACTGATTTTTTTTTATTATTTTTTTTAACATCAAACTATGCTGACAATTTCATGAAATACAAATTTGTAGGCACAGTGTGTGTTTTAAAATGGTGTATAAAAATGTAATGTAAAAAAATCTGTGTACAAAAAATCAGTGTAAAATAATTGTGTGAATAAATAAAGTGTATAAAAATAATGTAAAAAATGTGTAAAAATCGGTGTATTAAAAATTAGTGTATAAAAATTCAGTGTATAAAAAAATCAGGATATACATTTTTTTGTAAAATATCTGTATAAAATTCACTGTAAACTTCAGTGTAAAACAATCAGCGTACAAAAAAATCAGTGTATAAAAAATTTGTGTAAAAATCAGTGTTACAACATTCTGTGTATAAAAAAATTGTGTATAAAAATTCAGTGTGTAAAAAATAGAGTAAAAAAATACAAAACAATCAAAACAAATAGTAATACAAATAGTAAAACAAAAACATATATATTTCTCATTTAAATCATTTAGTTTTTGCCCTCAAAGTCCTCATATGTTCAAGAACCTAATCCCTAAATTTGTAAACACCAAAAAACAAAAACTAAATTATTTTGTGAAGATAAAGATATTGTAATCACTGCGGTATCAATCATACATTAATAGTACCCTTTGTATTGACACTACCCATATAGTTCATGCGAAATATGTTGAGTACTCTAGTACGATCACGTTTTCCATGGAAATTGGCCTATGATGCTCAGAGATCAATCAGTCGGAGCACCACAAATTTATTCATTTATTAATAAATTTGAACCACCACAAATAGATTTAGTTGATCGAGATATCCCTAGTTGAAACTGTCTTTGTATTGTCAATGTCATGTCCACTGATACTGTCTTCCTCCACTAGGAAGGATTCTGTAGAAAGGCACAAAGCATGAGTTATGGGACAGGCTAACTCCTAAATGGGAGTGTTTGTACAACAGGCAGATGGCTTCCTTTCTCTTGCTGGCAGAGGACAGGCGAAGATTGCGTCTTGTCGAGTGTGCTGACCTTCATGTAGGCAGAGGAAAAGAAAAAGAGTCCAAAAATAGTCCACCGTTCACTTGAATTTATATTAGTGGAACATTTTGTTTCACTACCTACAGTATTTTGGGATTTTAATATATCCGTCCAAGCATCTGAAAGTGGTCTGATGATCTCGATTTGATGGTTATTAGTGGGTGGGAAAAATGATCAATTCTCAGATGCATCACAAGTAGAACGTGGGCGATTCCTGAATCGATGGACAAATGTCCAAACGTAGATTATTTACTTAAGTTGAGGTAATATAAACAGTTCTAAAATTTGGCATTACTGATACTGTTCTCTAAACGTTAGTTTATGTTTGTTTCTAATTAACCAAGGGAGAAATATTACCTAACATTCTTTTAATGTTACGTGTTAGCTGGGTTAGCACGGACCCACGGAGGACGAAGGAGTAGAGGATAAGCTATGCGAGCCGCGGCGCTAAGCTGGCTTGAATACGAAATAGTGAAACAAAAGAATACAAAAAACTTTGTACACTTCAAGAGAAGGTTAATAGGAACCGCGTTACAGCTGAGAGTAACCAGCTAAGAAGAGGAAATTAGCAACTAAATTATTAAGTCAACAGAGACAATAATATCCAATGGCCAATGGCTCTGACTGGGTGGTGGGACTTCCAGGACAAGGATGGGAAGTAAGCAATACTGCACACATAGTAGCCAAAGGATGAGTCTTGTAGACATAATACAAATATTAATATTAAAAATTAAATGTAATACATTTAGGATATATAATAATAATATTTAATATATTGACACTATATAACATAGTATAATAGACGTTTAAAGGGGAACATTATCACCAGACCTATGTAAGCGTCAATATATACCTTGATGTTGCAGAAAAAAAGACCATATTTTTTTTTAACCGATTTCCAACCTCAATGGGTGAATTTTGGCGAATTAAACGCCTTTCTATTATTCGCTCTCGGAGCGATACATCGGGAAGCAATCCGCCATTTTCTCACTTTCGTCGGTGTGTTGTCGGAGGGTGTAACAACACGAACAGGGACGGATTCAAGTTGCACCAGTGGCCCAAAGATGCGAAAGTGGCAAGAAATTGGACGGAATTTGTTCAAAATACGAGGGTGTGGAAAAGCCGACGAAATGGTCAGTCGTTTGTTCCGCACACTTTACCGACGAAAGCTATGCTACGACAGAGATGGCAAGAATGTGTGGATATCCTGCGACACTCAAAGCAGATGCATTTCCAACGATAAAGTCAAAGAAATCTGCCGCCAGACCCCCATTGAATCTGCCGGAGTGTGTGAGCTATTCAGGGACAACGGACCTCGGTTGCACGGCAAGCAATGGCGGCAGTTTGTTCCCGCAGACGAGCGAGCTAAACCCCCTGGATGTCTTGGCTCACACCGTCCCTTATGCCACCGAAGTGATTAAGAGAAGAATATCGACCCTAGCTTCCCTCGCCTGCTGACATCAACTCCAAAACTGGACAGATCAGCTTTCAGGAAAAGAGAGCGGATGAGGGTATGTCTACAGAATATATTAATTGATGAAAACTTGATTCATTACTCGTGGTTTTACGTAAATTATTATACATAAACTGTGTTTACCAATAATTTAGCTTAAAAACATTTATTTTTTTCAATCATTCGAGTACATTCGGGTAGTCTTGTGTAATGCAGTATTTTGTGTCTATTTAGGTATGGTTAACCTGAGTGCTGAAATCGTGGAAAAATATATGTTCTTAGCGCGCCTGAAATGAGCTGTCTGCACTCTCAAAGTGCATGTTGTTGACAAATGTATTTCATATGCTGTAAACCTAGTTCATAGTTGTTAGTAATTATCTTATCAGACAGTGCTAAGCCGCTGAAATCCGAGTCTGAATCCGAGCTAATGTCACTACACCTTGCTGTTTGTTTGTATTGGCATCACTGTGTGACGTCACAGGAAAATGGACGGGTGTATATAACGATGGTTAAAATCAGGCACTTTGAAGCTATTTTTAGGGATATTGCGTGATGGGTAAAATTTTGAAAAAAACTTTGAAAAATAAAATAAGCCACTGGGAACTGATTTTTAATGGTTTTAACCTTTCTGAAATTGTGATAATGTTCCCCTTTAAATAATCGATATATAATCAAATCGTAAGGTGCCCAAAGATTCCCACCTCTATCATCAACGCACTGTAGCATTCTTGCCGTAGCTAACATCCCTCCACAGAGCAAAGCCACTTCTAAGTCAGAAATATTCAGACTACTTTCCTACAAGTAGCATTACAGAACACACCGTAGAAGGATATGCTAACCGCAAACTAGAGCTCTTGAATGTTCACAAAAGGTGGGCGGATCGATACAAATATCAACAATAATAATACTAAGTCGAGTGTCAGTATAAGGGCGATACCACAGTGGTTCGATCGATTTTTTTAATTTTGTCGTTTTTTTGTTAGCGTTTACAAACTCAGGAAATAATTCCCTAAACACGAGGGCTTTAAAGGCAAAATCCAGAGAATTTCAGTCAAAGTAAAGAGTAGGAAATAATTGTAATATGTAATTGATATTGTTACACCGCCATCCTGTTTTTTGTCTAATTATGATTGCAATCAAAAATGTAATCATTCGATGATCTCAAAAATTGTTAGTATCAGTATCAGCATTGGTATGAATAATACTGCCCCTGTAACTACTTGGTGTTGGATCAACACCCAAAATTTGTAGTATCGGCCAAAATTTCCCTAATGTAAATTATCCAAACAGAAGAATAAGTGCTTATTATAATTTTACATGAGTGTAGATAGAACATTTTACAACGGAAAGTAACCAGATAACAGTAAATTAGCAAGTCGATAATAGTTTTGACTAGATGATACAAACGTATGTTACGTCAAACGTACAAACGTATGTTACGTCAGCAGATTAATGAGCCTTTTTGAAATAGTTCTATTATCATTTACATACCAAACAATATAATGTGATATATATCGTTATAGCATATAGATATATATATATATCATGTTATCCATATCCAGCTAATGGGGGTCCTTAATAAAAATCAAAAAATCAAAATCAACACATCTCAGACGGCAACATAGCAATGTTGAGCGACGGTTTTGGATAAGCCCTAGAAGAACGGCAGCCTAGTGGGATATGTTTGTCACCGAGTGTGTTGTGCCACAGGAACGGCAAGAGAACTTTCGAATGTCCAGGTCATCTGTGATTTTACTTAGTGAAAAACGTTGTCCATTTGTCGAAGGAGTGACGATGACAATGCGGGCTCCCGTGGACAAGGGAAGACTACAAAAATTAGAGAATGCATTTGGACTGGCAAAGCAGACTGTCAGTTATTGTCCGCGATGTATGTCAAAAGATTACTCAACGTCTAGTTTTGTACTCCATAACTATTGTAATGTCATGAAGTGGTTGCGGCCGTCAAGTACGACCGCCAATTTCAGGGCGACAAGCACAGTGTCCTGTTGGTTGTTGTAAAATGTTCTTTATCACATTGTTTACTTTCACACGTTCATTAAATATATGATTCATGTATGATGGCTCAGGTGGGATTTACTACAATAGTCTAACAGCTGCTGATGGTGAGGCAAGCAAGGTTTTACTGTTAAAAGAAATGTGGCAATGGGCTACATTTAAACATGGGGTAAGAATACACTTCCAGGTCAGAGGTGACTATGACGCGTGCATTTGTTCGCGCATGCGTACTAGGTTGGGTTGCGACGAAGGGGTCAGGGGGTCTTAAACGTTGGCATTGTTGTGTGTGGACACGGATAAGGTTAGGTGGGATTTACCCTGAATAACCTTATCCAGCTTAGTGTAGAAGGGGCCAAATTCTGATTAAACGGGACCTTCCATCAGCATTAGTAAAGCCAGGAAGGAGGTGGGGGGCTTATGATAAAGTATGTTGTCAGGGGAAGAGCGACTGCATCGATTCTGTACCCTTTGAAAAAACTCAGAATGTGACTTTGTGGAGCAGCGCAGCTCCAATCCAAGAGCAGATGACTTTGAAGTAGCAGTTTGCTTTCTAAATGGGCTACAGATGAAATTGGTATTGACAGATGACACGTGTGTCCCAATTCAGGGGCTGCAGACGTGTTAAATGGGACGGTCTCGCTTTCAAGCAGACATGACCTACAAGATGCCTGTTAAAAGCACAATGTAAGTCGATACACCACGCATGTTTGACTCCAACTGCAACCACGGACGCTTCCGGCAGCATGGTGCTCGGAAGCAATGGGGCTTCACTGCATAGAGAACCTGTCTGGGTTTTGACAGTGTGAATGCCTTTGCGCCAACAGAGCACCACTGTGCAGAGCTGCCCGACACAGGCATATTCAGCCTTACGGCAATGCAATGCAGCTCTCCCATTAACATAACAGCAGGGAATGAATAGGGAGGAAAAGAGAAGCAATGTGACCGAATTAACCAAATTTATACTTAAACAGGTTACTGAGTGGAATGCTCGCAATGCAACAAAACAACCCATGTTTAATTTAGAGATATGATGTTCACGAACAAATCAAGTCTTTTGAACGGTTCTTTTAAGTGAACGATGAGAACCGATTCCCAGTTGTGAGCAGTTTTTTTTGTACATGCAAATTTAGCGCCGGCAATTGCCAACTCTGCACATGACTGTCAACTGCACTACTAGGTATGGGAAAATTGTAACTAGTGATGTCACTGCCAAAGCATGGAAATATGGCACTGCCTTATGGATATATTTCAAAATAATTGTCACCAATAGAGAAATATTCATGTAAATTAAATTATTCCGATCTTTATTATACAAATGATTGTTTCTTTGTGAAAAAAAACAGTTAAAAAAAAGAATTATAATTAGGAATAGACCGACCGTGCCAATTATTTGGCATTTTGAGGTATATTGATGTCGGCCAATTTTTTTTTTTTTTTTTTTACAACTACAACAAAAATACATCAGCATATACAATACATGCACATGATACCAGTATTTCAGGATTCCTCAGGAAGAAACCTTACAATGTATTAAAAAAATAAAATGCTATTACAATTAATTAGCTAACACCTTATATAGAGAAATTTGTACGAATTTTCCCATTGGATTTCCAATATTTTGAAACGCAAATATTTTGAAATACAAATGTTGATGTTCCTTTTAGGCACACGTAATAAAGGTGATTGTCAAATCCCCTGATGTTTTCAATTTTTTTCCACAATAACCATGATAAATCCCTAAGTGACGTATACAAATCATGTTTTGCAAATTTTTAATGCACATAAACAATGGCTTCAAATGTCAGTTATCGGCCTCGTTGACTATTATTTATTGATACAGTTCCTAAAATAAGACATATCGCTTGATATCTAATTGTAATGACGAGCCAGTCTTTTGAACAGCTCCTCGAGATTTGGCTCTCCTTAAAGAGCCATGAATCCCATCTAGGGCTGGCCGATACATAGAGTAGTTTGTCTCTGTGCGATGTAGAAAATGACTATTTTGTGAGTATTCGAGTATACATTCTCACGCAGTTGCTTTAAGCTGCGGGCATTACACTACAGGCATTTCTCACTCTTTCTTGTCTCTCCTTCTCAAAGAGAGATAAAACAAGCGCACCTTGTTACATATGTCACATACTGTCGCGCGTGCTACGTCATACGCTCTCGCCGAGCAGAGAGGTTGCGGCATGGGTAAGGCTAGCGGTGGCAGGTGGTGCAAGCGGAGCGAGTGGTAACACGAGAGAAAGAAAGATGAGAATCTGGTAACAAATGAAGGAAGACAAATTAATTCCCAAGAAAAACAGAACAGGGTCCATTGTCTTGCGATGGTTTGGCTTCAAGCGGGAAGATGTTGAACAGGCAACCGTAATATGTAAAGTATGCGGTAAAAGCGTTGCTACAAAAAGTAGCAGCACTACTAATTTGTACCATCATTTTTAAAAAGTCACCCGCTAGAGAATGAAGAGTGCTTGAAACTCTGCATGTCAACATCTCCGGCCGGTGCCAAACCCAACAAAATGCCGAAGCAACCAGCACAGACTCAATTGAGCCTGGCGTCTTCCATTTCTACATCAACACCGTATGAAAAAAATAGTCAAAAACAGAAGGAGATAACGTCCGCAGTAACCTACCACATAGCAAAGGACATACACAATTTGATTACCTACTATTTTTATTTTACAGTTTTTGAAAAATCTTGTGTGACATCATGCACAAAAGTGCACTTTCTTTTAAAATATTGTGGCATTCTGTACAAAAAGTGCACTTTAATTTAGTGTTGTTTTGATATGTCATCTTAGTGACATTATGCACAAAAGTGCACTAATAGCTTGTTTTAAACGGTCTCT
Organism: Nerophis lumbriciformis; assembly: GCF_033978685.3. NCBI lineage: Eukaryota > Metazoa > Chordata > Actinopteri > Syngnathiformes > Syngnathidae > Nerophis > Nerophis lumbriciformis. Next base: position 29,037,533 of record NC_084571.2, on the reverse strand, counting down.
GACAATCTTGCACTTTCTGTTTTGAAATTAAATGAACGTTTGTGCCACTGCTTAATAACTGTTTAATAAATACAGTTTTGGTAAATTGACTTAGTAATGATTTCCTTCTCTGCCTGAAAGTTTAAAATGAGCATATATTAACGCAGTATGAACAAGAATGTTTTAATGTAGACACATAGAATCATCATACTGCTGTGATTAATTCAAGGCAAAATATCGAAATATATATCGTGTATCGTGACATGGCCGAAAAATATTGAGATGTTAATAAAAGGCCATATCACCCAGCCTTAATACCATCTCTAATTTAATCAAAAGGTGCAACAAGACAACCTGCTCAAATTATGGGCAATAGTAAAACTAAACATTTACCCAAGTAATGATCTAGCTGTTTTCAGATTAGTGCATGCACTGTTAAAACTAGAGATGTCCGATAATATCGGACTGCCAATATTATCGGCCGATAAATGCTTTAAAATGTAATATCGGAAATGATCGGTATCGGTTTCAAAAAGTTAAATTTATGGACTTTTTAAAACGCCGCTGTGTACACGGACGTAGGGAGAAGTACAGAGCGCCAATAAACCTTAAAGCAGTGGTTCTTAACCTGGTTTCGATCGAACCCTAAGGGTTCGGTGAGTCGGGCTCAGGGGTTCGGCGGAGGTCAAAACACACCCGAGTCATCGTGTAAATAAAAACTTCTCCCTATCGGCGTATTACGGATACGACAACAGCAGAAGTCACACTGATTTGCAGGTGTGTAATTTGTTGTGAGTTTATGCACTGTGTTGGTTTTGTTGTTTGAACAAGGTGATGTTCATGCACGGTTCATTTTGTGCACCAGTAAAAAAAACATGGTAACACTTTAGTATGGGGAACATATTCACCATTAATTAGTTGATTATTAACATGCAAATTAGTAACATATTGGCTCTTAACTAATCATTAAGTACTTATTAACGCCTTATTTGGCATGGCCTTATTATTACCCTAACCCTAAAATAACTCTAAATTAAGTCTTCATTACTTAGAATATGTTCCCCATACTAAAGTGTTACCAAAAACATATAACTTTGTCTTGAATTTGAAAAAAAACAAAACAATTTATTTTTCACTAAAGCAGGGTTCGGTGAATGCGCATATGAAACTGGTGGGGTTCGGTACCTCCAACAAGGTTAAGAACCACTGCCTTAAAGGCACTGCCTTTGCGTGCCGGCCCAGTCACATAACATCTACGGCTTTTCTCACACACAAGTGAATGCAATACATACTTGGTCAACAGCCATACAGGTCACACTGAGGGTGGCCGTATAAACAACTTTAACACTGTTACAAATATGCGCCACACTGTGAACCCACACCAAACAAGAATGACAAACACATTTCGGGAGAACATCCGCACCGTAACACAACTAGGGATGTCCGATAATGGCTTTTTGCCGATATCCGATATTGTCCAACTCTTTAATTACCGATACCGATATATACAATCGTGGAATTAACACATTATTATGCCTAATTTCGACAATCAGGTATGGTGAAGATAAGGTCCTTTTTTTTTTTTAAATAATAAAATAAAATAAAATAAGATAAATAAATTAAAAACATTTTCTTGAATAAAAAAGAAAGTAAAACAATATAAAAACAGTTACCTAGAAACTAGTAATTAATGAAAATTAGTCAAATTAACTGTTAAAGGTTAGTACTATTAGTGGACCAGCAGCACGCACAATCATGTGTGCTTACGGACTGATCCCTTGCAGACTGTATTGATATATATTGATATATAATGTAGGAACCAGAATATTAATAACAGAAAGAAACAACCATTTTGTGTGAATGAGTGTAAATGGGGTAGGGAGGTTTTTGGGGTTGGTGCACTAATTGTAAGTGTATCTTGTGTTTTTTATGTTGATTTAATAAAAAATAAATAAAAAATAATAAAAAAACGATACTGATAATAAAAAAACGATACCGATCATTTCCGATATTACATTTTAAAGCATTTATCGGGCCAATAATATCGGCCTGCCGATATTATTATTATTATCTCTAAACACAACAGAACAAATACCCAGAACCCCTTGCAGCACTAACTCTTCCGGTAATCCACAATATACACCCCCCCCCCCCCCGCTACCCCCTACCCCCCACCTCAACCCTGCCCACCTCAACCTCCTCATGCTCTCTCAGGGAGAGCATGTCCCAAATTCCAAGCTGCTGTTTTGAGGCATGTTAGAAAAAAATAATGCACTTTGTGACTTCAATAATAAATATGTCAGTGCCATGTTGGCATTTTTTTTCCATAACTTGAGTTGATTTATTTTGGAAAACCTTGTTACATTGTTTAATGCATCCAGCGGGGCATCACAACAAAATTAGGCATAATAATGTGTTAATTCCACGACTGTATATATCGGTTGATATCTGAATCGGTAATTAAGAGTTAGACAAAATCGGAATATGGGATGCCGGCAAAAAAAGCCATTATCGGACATCTCTACATTAAATAAATGCAATTTCTGTTGCTGGGTGTGGTCTTAAAGCACAGATAACAGCAAGTTGCTCAAGTGCAGGTCGTCATAACGGTGCAACTGCAACAGCAAACATGTTATAATACCATGTCATCATTTACGTGACATTATTTGGGCTGGTGGAACAATAAATAACTGTACTCATGTCTGAGAGAGACAACATTGTACACGTTTATTATGCATTTACGTTTTAACTCGCATTACCGTCAACTTAGTAAATACATAGTTTAGCAGTCGGCGGGGTGAATCAACAAGGAGAAAAGAGTTTATAGTGTTATAAGAGGATTTATTTGGGAAAATGTCACTGTCATGGCATGCTAATGCTCAAAAAAGCGTTACTTGCTAGCTAGCAGCTTAGCCCTGCCTCGTTAGCATATGTCGATAAATAACCACTTCTCAAGGTCATTAATGAGCAATTTGGGGGTTTAAATATCAAGCAGGTCGCTGCGTGGTGTTGCTGTCGTGGACGCAAACAAGCGACGACGCGGCTGGGAGACGCGGATAAATGTTGCGATTGACGCCATCGAAAGCAAAAATTGGAGAAGCGCCGCAGTGCATTAGCCTGCGCTAGCCGCTAATGCTAACCCGCGAACATGGATGCGGACATGCAAGGTGCACGGAGCTGAGAAACCCTCGACCGCCGGTGACGTGGTAGCTTTGCATGTATCCCGAAAACATCCGAGCAGTGCAAGGCATGACCGGCGTTTTACCTGGAAATCACGCTCTTCGTTGAACCGAGAGAACCTGTCGGCCATTTTGCTGAAGACAGCGGCTTCTCTATGCTGTGATGCGCACTGGCCAGACCTGTTCGCTGCCAATTAGCCTCTCTGGGGCTAACAAGTTAGCTACCCTGGATACAAAAAAAGAAAAGTACAACTAGTAACCATTGTTTTTATTTAGATGAAGCGTGCACTTGACCGCACCACATTTAAAACAATAAATTAACACATTTGTATTAAAAAAAATGGGGGAAACATATTGAGGCAGTGCCTCACCTTGCCACTAGGTGGCTTAACCATGAGATGTTCAAAAACGAAGTAATACGATTAGAGATGTGGCTATTTTTGCCAATATCCGATATTCCGATATTGTCCAACTCTTAATTACCGATTCCGATATCAACCGATACCGATATATACAGTCGTGGAATTAACACATTATTATGCCTAATTTTGTTGTGATGCCCCGCTGGATGCATTAAACAATGTAACAAGGTTTTCCAAAATAAATCAACTCAAGTTATGGGGAAAAAATGCCAATATGGCACTGCCATATTAATTATTGAAGTCACAAAGTGCATTATTTTTTTAACATGCCTCAAAACAGCAGCTTGGAATTTGGGACATGCTCTCCCTGAGAGAGCATGAGGAGGTTGAGGTGGGCGGGGTTGGGGGGGGGGGGCATGGTTGAGGTGGGGTGGAGGGGGAGGGGGCGTGTATATTGTAGCGTCCCGGAAGAGTTAGTGCTGCAAGGGGTTCTGGGTATTTGTTTTGTTTTGTTTATGTTGGGATCACACTCCTCAGCCTTCCCGGTAAGGTCTATTCAGGTGTACTGGAGAGGAGGCTACGCCGGATAGTCGAACCTCGGATTCAGGAGGAACAGTGTGGTTTTCGTCCTGGTCATGGAACTGTGGACCAGCTCTATACTCTCGGCAGGGTCCTTGAGGGTGCATGGGAGTTTGCCCAACCAGTCTACATGTGCTTTGTGGACTTGGAGAAGGCATTCGACCGTGTACCCCGGGAAGTCCTGTGGGGAGTGCTCAGAGAGGATGGGGTAACGGACTGTCTTATTGTGGCAGTTCGCTCCCTGTATGATCAGTGTCAGAGCTTGGTCCGCATTGCCGGCAGTAAGTCGGACACGTTTCCAGTGAGGGTTGGACTCCGCCAAGGCTGCCCTTTGTCACCGATTCTGTTCATAACCTTTATGGACATAATTTCTAGGCGCAGTCAGGGCATTGAGGGGATCTGGTTTGGTGGCTGCAGGATTAGGTCTCTGCTATTTGCAGATGATGTGGTCCTGATGGCTTCCTCCGGCCAAGATCTTCAGCTCTCACTGGATCGGTTCGCAGCCGAGTGTGAAGCGACTGGGATGGGAATCAGCACCTCCAAGTCCGAGTCCATGGTTCTCTCCCGGAAAAGGGTGGAGTGCCATCTCCGGGTTGGGGAGGAGATCTTGCCCCAAGTGGAGGAGTTCAAGTACCTCGGAGTCTTGTTCACGAGTGGGGGAAGAGTGGATCGTGAGATCGACAGGCGGATTGGTGCGGCGTCTTCAGTAATGCGGACGCTGTATCGATCCGTTGTGGTGAAGAAGGAGCTGAGCCGGAAGGCAAAGCTCTAGATTTACCGGTCGATCTACGTTCCCATCCTCACCTATGGTCATGAGCTTTGGGTCATGACCGAAAAAACAAGATCACGGGTACAAGCGGCCGAAATGAGTTTCCTCCGCCGAGTGGCGGGGCTCTCCCTTGGAGATAGGGTGAGAAACTCTGTCATTCGGGGGGAGCTCAAAGTAAAGCCGCTGCTCCTCCACATCGAGAGGAGCCAGATGAGGTGGTTCGGGCATCTGGTCAGGATGCCACCCGAACACCTCCCTAGGAAGGTGTTTCGGGCACGTCCGACCGGTAGGAGGCCACGGGGAAGACCCAGGACACGCTGGGAAGACTATCTCTCCCGGCTGGCCTGCGAACGCCTCGGGATCCCCCGGGAGGAGCTGGACGAAGTGGCTGGGGAGAGGGAAGTCTGGGCTTCCCTGCTTAAGCTGCTTCCCCCGCGACCCGACCCCGGATAAGCGGAAGAAGATGGATGGATGGATGGATGTTTATGTTGTGTTTCGGTGCGGATGTGCCGTATAAACAACTTTAACACTGTTACAAATATACGCCACACTGTGAACCCACACCAAAAAAGAATGACAAACACATTTCGGGAGAACATCCGCACCGTAGCACAACATAAACACAACAGAACAAATACCCAGAACCCCTTGCAGTACTAACTCTTTCGGGACGCTACAATATACACCCCCCGCTACCCGCTACTACCCCCCACCTCAACCTCTCCCCCCCCCCACAATATACACCCCCCCCCCCCCCCCCCCCCCCCCCCAACCCCGCCCACCTCAACCTTCTCATGCTCTCAGGTTGGGGGGCGGGGTTCTGGGTAGGGGGCAGCGGGGGTGTATATTGTAGCATCCAGGAAGAGTTAGTGCTGCAAGGGGTTCTGGGTATTTGTTCTGTTGTGTTTATGTTGTGTTACAGTGCGGATGTTCTCCCGACATGTGTTTGTCATTCTTGTTTGGTGTGGGTTCACAGTGTGGCGCATATTTGTAACAGTGTTAAAGTTGTTTATACGGCCACCCTCAGTGTGACCTGTATGGCTGTTGACCAAGTATGATTGCATTCACTTGTGTGTGTGAAAAGCCGTAGGCATTATGTGATTGGGCCGGCACGCAAAGGCAGTGCCTTCAAGGTTTATGGCGCTCTGTACTTCCCCCTACGTCCGTGTACCACTCCGTACAGCGGCGTTTTAAAAAGTCATAAATGTTACTTTTTGAAACCGATACCGATAATTTCCGATATTACATTTTAAAGCATTTATCGGCCGATAATATCGGCAGTCCGATATTATCGGACATCTCTACTTTCAATATTTAATTTGTCTATCTGTATTTGTGTTTGACTTTCTTTTCTACTGTTACCAAATAGCATTATTTTAGTCTTACCGAGTCTGTTTTTGTCACACCATCTTTTGAATTTGTTAATTTTTTTCTGTTATTATTTGTATAATCTTCTGTGTGTTCTCTCCTGAACAAAACGCAGTTGTATCATCTGGAAATAATACTAACTTTAAGTCCTTTGTAACTTTACAGCCTAGTTACTAGATTACACACATTCTCTTTGTCACCTATAACACAAACCTAACATGGAGGTTTTGTTCATAGCTTAGCATATATTTAAAGTTAAAGTACCAATGATTGTCACACACACACTGGGTGTGGCGAAATTATTCTCTGCATTTGACCCATCACCCATGATCACCCCCTGGGAGGTGAGGGGAACAGTGAGCAGCAGCAGTGGCCGCGCCCGGGAATCATTGTTGGTGATTTAACCCCCAATTCCAACCCTTGATGCTGAGTGTCAAGCAGGGAGGTAATGGGTCCCATTGTTATAGTCTTTGGTATGACTCGGGCGGGGTTTGAACTCACAACCTACCGATCTTGATGTACATTGGTTTGCTTTTAGCATCTTTTATGTACAAAATGTATCAGAGTGGATCCTTCCATTTTACTAAACGCGGCCCTTGCTGGAAAAACTTTGGAAACCTCTGACTTATAATTATCATCAGTGGGTAAGCCGAAACATAATAATACATCATTATGATCGCATTATTATTAGTACATCTAAAGTTAAAGTTAAAGTGCCAATGATTGTCACACACACACTAGGTGCGGTGAAATTATCCTCTGCTTGACCCATGCCCACAGGGGAGCAGTGAGCAGCAGCGGTGGCTGCGCCTGGGAATCATTTGGTGATCCATCCAGCCATTCTCTACCGCTTAATCCCTTCGGGGTCGCGGGGGGCGCTGGAGCCCATCTCAGCTACAATCGGGCGGAAGGCGGGGCACACCCTGGACAAGTCGTGAACTCATCGGAGGGCCAACACAGATAGACAGACAACATTCACACCCACATTCACACACTAGGGCCAATTTAGTGTTGCCACTCAACCTATCCCCAGGTGCATGTTTTTGGAGGTGGGAGGAAGCCGGAGTACCCGGAGGGAACCCACGCAGTCACGGGGAGAACATGCAAACTCCACACAGAAAGATCCCGAGCCCGGGATTGGACCCAGGACTGCTCAGGACCTTCGTATTGTGAGGCAGACGCACTAACCCCTCTTCCACCGTGCTGCCCTCATTTGGTGATTTAACCCCCAATTCCAACCCTTGCTGCTGAGTGCCAAGCAGGGAGGTAATGGGTCCCATTTTTATAGTCTTTGGTATGACTATTAAGTCCCTCCTTGTCTTGTGACGCCTCTATTTCTAACTCAAATAGAGGGTCCTTGAATGCACCACAATTGTAGGTATAAAGAGGAAGAAAAATGTCTGAAATAATTTATACTTAATTTTTTTAATTGTTTAATGAAACCCACAGTGTCGGATATTATTTAACCAAAATTCATTATTCTTTAATAAGGATGATTTATCATATATTATGTATTTATTCATGCAGAATACAATGTTTTTTTTGCCATATTTTACTCCAATATTTATTATTAACCCCACTATTATACTGTTTTTTCATCGTTCCCAATTAGGAAATGGTAACATAGTGGAAAATGTGTCAGTAATTGTTGAAACTTGGAGAAGGGGTTGGGTTAGATACATTCTACTTCTTCCTACTCCTTTTCAGAGTGTAAACATGAGGTTAACTGTATTACTATGTGTGTTGCCCGGTAAACAGCGCGGGTAGCTCATATCTACTTTTTTTGTCTCCATCTAGTGGTCACTTTGTAAATTTAGTTTTTTCCCCCCCACATTAGTAAAATGTTTTTTTTATTGATTAATTATTCCCTAGAAATCTATGGAATACAGGGAATTAAATGATTCAGTATTTAAACATTGCTAAAAGCAAATGCAGTACCTACATAATATTAATAATACGGCAAGGGAAAGACTAGCTGCATTTGTATTACCTGTATTTTTTTTTTGTATCCAAAGTAATCATAAGGCGTAATACAATGACATTCTCAAACAAAGTGATGCAAGTATTTATTATTGTTTAAAAAAAAAAGCTTCAACTTCATTTCCGCATTAAGACAAAGCGAAACTGCGCTCACGGTAGTGTAAAGTTATAATAATAAACTAGCTCAATAGCTGATGTGTTTCTGTTTTTCACTTCAAATTAAAAGCAACACTCCTATTCAACATAACTGTGACGATACTGGAATAAATTGAGTACCCCAAATCCCCCGTAAAATATGTAAATAACCAAAATTTGAATTACTGACTAATTTTAAACATTATTGTATGAAAATAACGTGTTAAACACATACTTTGAAAGGACGTTAACCGGAAATACCACGAATTCCCTCACACTTGCTTTTCCACCGCCAACGAAACAGACGACCAACGCCTACCAATAAGAAGCTTGGTGAGTAAAACATCTCATCCAAATGTTGCATTTGCGTGAGTTGTTGTCGCTAAATACTCTTGATCGTTGTTAGTATTCTGAAAGACGTCAACATTTAGTAGCATAAACTTTTTTTCTGGCCGTTTCCGGTCTTGCGAAGATTTCCCCCCCTCCCCCTTTTCTCTTGCAGAAAATGACAGCAGTAAATTAACACATAATTGGAAACACAATTCAACCTAAGGGTAAAGATCAGTACATTCACGAGTTTATATTTACTTATTCGCATTTGTTTGATTGTCATATGAGCCGAGCAAAAACATTTGCTAGCTAAGTGCAGCAAGTTAAGCCATTGTTAAAGTTTGCAGGTTCTGCTTGTACAGCAAACTATGAATATTGTTTTTTTTGGAGGTGAAGTTTGCAAAAACTTTAGGTAAATTGTAATACAATTGGAAAAAAGCAGCACACATTCAAAACAATAATTAATCACAACTAAGTATTCTCATCTCTGGTCGAGAGATAAATCAAACTGATTAAAAAAACAAACAAACATTGGTTTAACCCTTGTGTGGTGTTTGGGTCTGTGGGACCCGTTTTCATTTTGTATTAAAAGAAAAATGATACAATTAATTAATTTTTCAAACTGAGACTCACTGACTTTGGCTCATTTTCTGTGAAGAACATATATCAGAATACATATTTAATGACCACGCACACCATACATCCCCCCGACACATTTCTATTACATATAAGATGTCTGGGTCCACTGGACCCGGGGCTAATAGAAGTGTGGAAATTGATGTTCTGTGTACCACACACACACACACACACACCCCCACCCTCACACAGACACAGCAGGCCTAGACAGGAGGAGGACAGAGTGTAGGTACACAGAGCATCAGCGGGTCAAATGTGCGAGAAAATGAGAGCAGACGATGTTGACAAATAATGTTGCAACCTTGTGTGGGAACCGCAGGTGCAGAAACACAAAAGAAGAATCCCTGTGGGATGCAGAAACTGGCAGAGAAAATTTCCGTGCAACGTTCATATTGTTGTTACTCAGCCAGCGTTTGTGGGTCTGATGGACCCGTTGCATCATGTGGCTTTTAATGCCTCACAATCAAACACTTTTATGTTAAAATACTGAACAGATGTTTATTGGGATAAACACTTACGTCATGTGTTGCCTTGTTTATAACACTTATATACGGCTTTTCATTTTTTGTGGCTCCAGACAGATTTATGTTTTGTATTTTTGGTCCAATATGGCTCTTTCAACGTTTTGGGTTGCCGACCCCTTGTCTATGCAGACAGTTGTAAGCTTTTGACTAAATATACCGGTAATAACTGTCTGCAGTAGTACATGAGCATTACATTTGTTTGAAGTGGTATTAAAAAGGGCATTACATTACACTGCAAAAAGCCAGTGTTAAAAAAAAAAAGGAAAAAAAATACAAAAATTAGGGATATTTTATTTGAACTAAGCAAAATTATTGCCTCATAATCAAACACTTTTATGTTAAAATACTGAACATATGTTCATTGGGATAAGGTAAACATCTGTTCAGTATTTTAACATAAAAGTGTTTGATAGTGAGGCATTAAAAGCCACAAAATGCAACAGGTCTATCAGACCCACAAACGCTGGCTGAGTAACAATATGAACATTACACAAGGGTTAAATACAGGGTCCTTCGAATGTGAGTGCAGCGTGCTAGCTACTGAGCTAAAAGCTAAAAAAATAATGCTATATCATAGGGCTGCGAATCTTTGGGTGTCCCATGATTCGATTCAATATCCATTCTTGGGGTCACGATTCGATTATAAATCGATTTTCCCGATTCAAAACGATTCTCTATTCATTCAATACATAGGATTTCAGCAGGATCTACCCCAGTCTGCTGACATGCAAGCAGAGTAGTAGATTTTTGTAAAAAGCTTTTATAATTGTAAAGGACAATGTTTTATCAACTGATTGCAATACTGTAAATTTGTTTTAACTATTAAATGAACCAAAAATAGGACTTAGGTTATCTTTGTGAAAATATTGGACACAGTGTGTTGTCAAGCTTATGAGATGCGATGCAAGTGTAAGCCACTGTGACATTTTTTTTTTTTTATAAATGTCTAATGATAATGTCAATGAGGGATTTTTAATCACTGCTATGTTGGAATTGTAACTAATATTGATACTGTTGTTGATAATATTCATTTTTGTTTCACTACTTTTGGATTGTTCTGTGTCGTGTTTGTGTCTCCTCTCAATTGCTCTGTTTATTGCAGTTCTGAGTGTTGCTGGGTCGGGTTTGGTTTTGGAATTGGATTGCATTGTTATGGTATTGCTGTGTATTGTTTTGTTGGATTGATAAATAAAAAAAATAAAAAATTTTAAAATAAATAAATAAAAAAATTTTTTAAATCGATTTTTGAAAAATGAGAATTGATACTAAAACGTACAACGTGAGAATGGCGATTTTAATTTGAGTCGATTTTTCCCCACACCCCTACTATATCATGTGGACGTGCTCATGCCGTGGCAAAAGCGGAAAAAGGAATACATGTCGGGAAAATGCAAACGTCAACAAAAGTGGCTGGCGGGCTATTTGTTTCCAAACCTGGTTAAAACCCGTCGATTGCAAACCCGGAGAAGCGTTTTGCAGCATGTGCAAAAAGACCACCAAACTTTGCTCAATGGGCATCAAAGTGGTAAAATCACACACGTTATTTGCTTATCACAAATTGGCGGTCAAAGGCAGGCAGCAGTTAACGGTGCAAAGTTCCCCGGCGTGATCAAAAAAGAAACTTCTGCCGTTGCCAAGGCTGCCTTAATGTACAGGTTCACCTGAGCTGAAGCCCAGGGGCCCCACCCTATCAGGACCCCCCCGATTTTGACAGCGGATTGCAATTATTGGTGTTCGCTGTCAATCACAAACTGCTCATGAATTGATTAACGTGGACCCCGACTTAAACAGGTTGAAAAACTTATTCGGGTGTTACCATTTAGTGGTCAATTGTACGGAATATGTACTGTACTGTGCAATCTACTAATAAAAGTTTCAATCAATCATTTAAAGCACCGTCTAGCGATTGTGTACTCTCTCTTTCGGCTGTTTTTTCCTACTGCTCCGAGCTGCACTTGAACCCACATCGCCTGTGTGAGAGACCAGCGTACTTCTATTGAGCTAAAACACAGTCAGTCTAAACACGTTTGTTTTTAAAATGGGTGATATTTTCGCATTGTTGCTGTTCTGTTGAGTGAAATCATGATTTTTTTTTTTTTCAAGCTGTGGTTGAAGTTAGTGGGGTGGCGGCAGGAGCAACCTTGGATTATTGTGGCGGGGCAGGTAGGGGAAGACCCCCTCATCACCAGGGTCCCCCACCCCTTGGGTTAAGTCGCCACCACAAGTGTCAGCTGCTGCTACCACAACAGAAAAATAAATAAAGTACAGTCTTGTAAGCCAGTTCTAATTCACTAGAGAGTAACAGTTATTGTAAACTATTCAATAATTTAACATTATCATTGTTAGATGCTTACAATTTGGTCTATGCCGGGGGTCAGCAACCCGTGGCTCTCTTTAGTGCCGCCCTAGTGGCTCCCTGGAGCATTTCTAAAAAAGGATGGGGGGAAAATAATTTGTTTTAGTATGTTTTTTGTTTGAGGACTAACATGACACAAGCCTTCCCAATTGTTAGAAAGCCCACTGTTTAGTATGTTTGTGTGTATGCTTCACTGATGACAGTATTTGGTGAACATCGTTTTGTCCTACTAATTTCGGCGGTTCTTGAACTCACCACAGCGTGGCCTGTGACGCAACAATTTGTTTACATGTAAAATCTTCCACTCCTCCTTCGTCTCATTTTGTACAACAAACGTCTTATACTGTGCGTGTGTCATGACTTGGTCCTGGGGTTTAGTTTTTCTCGAATGCAACGGAAAGTTGGCTCGGGCGAGACGGGAATGAAGATACATTTTTTATTTAAAGACTATAAATACAAAACAAGGAAGTAAACAAAAGGCGCGCACAATGGCGGAGAACAAACTATGAAACCAAACACTTGCACAAAGGCAAAAACTATGAACAACAAAAAAACACTAACTGTGGCTTAATAAACAAAAACTTACTTGGCATGGAACCGGCATGAAAAAAGAGCAGCAAGGATCATAAGGGTGTGGAGAGTGTGCAGAAGCATAAATATGGAGATGTCACCAGAAAGACAAACTGAAAACACTGAACTTAAAAGACAAACTAAAAACACTGAACTTAAATACTACAGACATGATTAACGAAAACAGGTGCGTGACTCAAAACGTGAAACAGGTGCGTGACGTGACAGGTGAAAACTAATGGGTTGCTATGGTGACAATCAACAGTGCACAATGAGTCCAAACGCGGAACAGGTGAAACTAATTGGGTAATCATGGAAACAAGACAAGGGATTGAAAAGCCAGAAACTAAAGAGTCCTATAACTAAACAAAATATGACTTAAAACAAAACATGATTACACAGACATGACAGCGTGAATGCACAAAGGTGCGCTTTGTTGATGTTATTGACTTGTTGGAGTGCTAATCAGGCATATTTGGTCAGTGCAAGCTAATCAATGCTATCATGCTATTAAGAGTAGCTGTATGTACATATTGCATCATTATGCCTCATTTGTAGGTATATTTGAGCTCATTTAATATCCTTTACTTTTATCCTCTGTATATAATTTAGTTTTGCATGTCTCATCACACATTATATGTATCTAATATTGACTGCATTTCTGATAGTTGTTTGTGTGCCATGTTGTTCCAGACCACAGCAAACATTACCTATCTTGCCAAAGATCGTAATAAAGCCATTAGAAGAAGACAGCCTGCTGTTTATTTTAACTTGGACACACACATCTATACCTTTGTAATTTCCAGGAGTTATCTCACCTTCTGAGTAGCCTCTGATTTACTAATGGTTTCTAATGTTGTAAAAATGTGTAGAATAAATATTAAATTTCAACATTTCTGTCAACGCAGATTTGCTTCAGCCTGCGACACATAGTCATTTTGAAAGTAGGCTAATATAGCTAATATAGACACTTACGTCACATGCTGCCTTTATTATAGGACTTATATAAGACTTTAAAATAAATTTGATAGTAGGCTATTATAGCTAATATAGACACTTACGTCATGTGTTGCCTTCTTTATAACACTTATATACAGCTTTTCATTTTTTGCGGCTCCAGACAGATTTATTTTTTTGTATTTTTGGTCCAATATGGCTCTTTCAACTATTTGGGTTGCCGACCCCTGGTCTATGCAGACCATACTTGCCAACCTTGAGAATGTGGCTTAAGTACAGTTTTTTAATTGAGCTGCTGCATTTTTTTGGTTGGGTTGTTTATTTATTTAGAGTAACTTCTACATTTCTAAAAGGGGAGGAATGTAATAGAGTGATCTATGTTTTTCTGTTGCCATATCCTGGTGAATGTTGGCTATAGCGTACTGGGGTTACTTTTTAGTTGGCCAACAATTTATGTGGTGTTGCGCACCTGACGTCAAGTGTGTGAGTCTGTTCTGAAGTCTACAGTAAAGAGACGTACTTCATCACCTCGCCTGGTTATTGCCTCCAACTCAATATATTACAACAACATTGCTGTTTACAGCAGACTAGGGATGTCCCGATCCGATATCTGGATCGGATCGGCTGCCGATATTTGCCAAAAATTGCGTATCGGCAAGGCATGGGAAAATGCCGATCCAGATCCAGTTTTAAAAAAAACTCCGGTCCGTGTTTTCCAACGTACCGATTTAAATAATACATTCCACTTTTCTGCTGTTCTGTAATTTCCGTTCCGCATTTTCCAGCACACCTTCAACACATCCACATGTCTGTGAATTGTCACGCAGTTGCTTTTAGCTGCTGGTATTACACGACAGGCTCTTCTCACTCTTTCCTGTGTCTCCCTCTCACAGACAGCAGCGCACCTTCTTACACACGTCACATACTGTCACGTCATACGTCACATACGTATATGTCCTCCCCGAGCAGAGAGGTAGCAGCATGGCTAACGTTAGCTGTGATGCTAGCGCAGCCGTGCGAGCAACGCTCCCTCTAAGGTGCTCGCCTGTGCAATTGCGCACTGTTCAAGCGTCCTCTGCGCATAGCAAATCTATGCCACGCACAAAATCTAATAAAAAAATAAGCGCATAACAATTTTCAACACACCGACACGACAGAGAAAACAGTTTTCGTCATCATTGTTCAAATATTGTGACGTCTGTCGAGACGCTTATCTCTATTTGGTGCCACACGCCCACACCATCAAAATGCTGAGGCAAAAATTTCCACATCAACACCGTATGAAAAAATTAGTGATTTTTTTAGTTGTGATTTACTTCTCTGCATGAAAGTTTAAAAGTAGCATATATTAATGGAGTATGAAGAAGAATGTTTTAATGTAGACATGCAAGCCTTGAAAGAAAATTTTGAAAATCAAAACTACATTTCCTGCAAATGGGTGCATTTCTACCCTATATTTTAACTTTAGATTTATTCTCATATCAAACTCTGACACTTACAACCGGCGCCCCCCTCCACACTCTGGATTATAAATAATGTAAATAATTCAATGTGATTATCTTGTGTGATGACTGTATTATGATGATAGTATATATCTGATAGTATATATCTGTATCATGAATCAATTTAAGTGGACCCCGACTTAAACAAGTTGAAAAACTTATTGGGGTGTTACCATTTAGTGGTCAATTATACGGAATATGTACTTCACTGTGCAACCTACTAATAAAAGTCTCAATCAATCAATCAAAACACATAGAATCATCATACTGCTGTGATTATATGCATCAAGTGTTCATGCAAGGCTAAGGCAAAATATCGAGATATATATTGTGTATCGCAATATGGCCTTAAAATATCGCAATATTAAAAAAAGGCCATATCGCCCAGCCCTAGTTCAATGATGCCATTTCTGTTTGTCATGTATACAGGTAATTTTGTCTATTTTGTGTTTATCCTTGAATAAACAGGTCAGTTTCTTGTTACCAACCATTGTGTATCATTCAAACTCCCCTAATTCAGCTGGCTAGTTGTTATCAAGAGTACTAAAACCCTTTTCAACATGATTCTGACAACTAAGTAGGCTAAATAACTTTAAACTTTAATACATGCTCGGATAGGCCAGTATCGGTATCGGTCAGTATCGGTATCGGATCGGAAATGCAAAAACAATATCGGTATCGGATCGGAAGTGCAAAAACCTGGATCGGGACATCCCTACAGCAGACGAACTGCTTTACGGTAGAATAAAACATGACTGCTGTTGTTGTGTGTTGTTACCGCGGAGGACGTTAATGAAATTGCCTAACAATAAACCCACATAAGAAACCAAGAACTCGCCCTCGATCATTCTACAGTTATAAGTGTTTGGGCAGGCACGCTGTTTATATTGTGGGAAAGCGGACGTGAATACAGGCTGTTGACACGTCACTCAGGTCGCATGGAGCTGGAGGGGGCGTGGCTTCCAGCACCGCCTGAATTTCGGGAGATTTTCAGGTGAAAATTTGTCCCGGGAGGTTTTCGGGAGAGGCGCTGAATTTCGGGAGTCTCTCGGGGTTGGCAAGTATGATGCAGACAGTTGTAAGCTTTTGACTAAATATACCGGTAATAACTGGGCATTACATTTGTTTGAAGTGGTATTAAAAAGGGCATTAAATATGCTGATACCTGCAGAAACCTTGAACTAATAGGCAGCATAAACAATAGATAGGTCATTAATAGTATTACATGGGTGAAATTGTTGTTTATCTCAATGGTAGCCAATGAGGGACATTTGCACTACAAAGAAGTAACATTGCCATAACACAAATCCAACGTACCGTCAGTTGGTGACGTTGCTAACGAGAAATTGTTCATGTAAGAAATACCGTGTGAACACCTACAGTCAAGTTATGTTGTCATAATTATCACTAATAAGTGTTCAGCATGCCGGTTAGTGATCAAAAAGCATTTCAAACCGGCGCAGCTGGAGCCGTTTTCCAGCCATGTGTCCTTGCAGGAATGCTGTTGCCGTGTGTGTGTGTGTTGTGGCGAGGCAGACTGCAGGTCAAGTCCGATTTCACTACTCTTACTAAAGCCTTTGGAATTTCATTAATCTGTGTGGGTGTACGCCGCAAAGTCAGCCCAGGATGGCCGCTGTCGCTATGTTTAGTTGGAATCAGGAGCTGAATCGACACCGACGTTCGGCAGACAATGCAGGAGTATTTATTGCACGATGTTTTCATTACTGAGATATGCTTCCAACATTGTGCGGTAGTATAGGATGATGCAGAGACATATCAATTGATTAATTGCCGGCTGTGTGGAATCGGTTGATTTGGAGCTGTTAAATCGTCTCAAGTAGCTCACGCCAAGGTCCATCGATGCACTGTATGTTGGCATTTAACAAAGATTTTTTTTAGAGATGTCCGATAATGGCTTTTTTGCCGATATCTGATATTGTCCAACTCTTAATTACCGATTCCGATATCAACCGATACCGATATATACAGTCGTGGAATTAACACATTATTATGCCTAATTTTGTTGTGATGCCCCGCTGGATGCATTAAACAATGCAACAAGGTTTTCCAAAATAAATCAACTGAAGTTACGGGGGTGTATATTGTAGCGTCCCGGAAGAGTTAGTGCTGCAAGGGGTTCTGGGTATTTGTTCTGTTGTGTTTATGTTGTGTTACCAATTCTGATCTTTTCGCAACAGATTCAGGCCACATCAGGAAGTAGCCCAAATCTGATTGGAATGACTTCAGTCTAAACCACAGGTGTCAAACTCGAGACCCGGGGGCCAAATCTGGCCCGCCACATTTTTTATGTGGCCCGCTATAGCCTGGAAATAATATGCGTTAAAAAAATGTTATAGTTATTTGAATGAATCTTACCATAATATGTTACGTTAACATACCAGGCACGTTCTCAGTTGGTTATTTATGCGTCATATAACGTACACTTATTCAGCCTGTTGTTCACTATTCTTTATTCATTTTAAATTGCCTTTCAAATGTCTATTCTTGGTGTTGGATTTTATCAAATAAATTTGCCCCAAAAATGCGACTTATACTGTAGTGCGACTTATATGTTTTTTTTCTTCTTTATTATGCATTTTCGGCCGGTGCGACTTATACTCCGGAGCGACTTAAAATCCGAAAAATACGGTAATACACCGAAAAATCTAGTTGTTGTTTTGCGTTTAAAAAAAACAAACAAACTGGCAGCTCAGGCGCCAACATTTTACTGTAAAATTGCAGTTTTTTTTAATTTACAGTAAAAAAATACAAATGTACATTTTACAGTAAAATTCTGGCAACTGAGCTGCCTTTTTTTTACCATAAAAACAGCAGTACTGTTTTTCCATTTACAGTAATATACACTACATTTTGAGGTGCAATTATTGCAACTTACCATGTATTTTTTACATTTTAGTTTAAAAAAAATTCTACTTATGAAATGCATTAAACAATTGTGTAATAATACTATTCACTGTTAGAAGCGGCCCTCTGGGGCCAAACATAACTACGACGTGGCCCTCAGTGAAAACGACTTTGACACCTCTGCTTTAGCTGAACATTGTCCTGATAATCTTACGCTTCAGGTGCGTCCCACTTCAGCGGTTCCACAGTATTGAGTTGCTTAACGTCACAAGTGTGTGTTTTGGCCCTGCTGTGATCGCAGTCTCGGTTCATTGGCTCGTCAAAAGCAAACCTACACATGCTGCGGTGTGCGGAGCCGTCGAGAGTCAGCAGAGTCCAAGGGGAGGCGCCAAATAGGTCGAGATGCATTTCCAGTAAGTGGCCAGACTCCTCCCCTGAAGAAAGAGAATCGCAGCAATAAGGAAGAGAGAGAGACAGACAAGAGCACAAAGGACGAGTTACTTGTTTGTTTATGTTGTTGTATACATGTTGCTGTTTTGTTTAGTCAGTGTGGAGAGAGTTCAACCCTGTTCCTGTCGGTACGTCTCCTCTCAGATGTTTCTTTTGTGTGCGTGTGTCAACTGGCTCTTATTTAACCCTGCCTTTCCACGTTAACTCACATGCCTTCTGAAGGAAGTGCCACTCCAAGTGCTTTGTTCTTGCGGCGCACAAAAACTTGAGTGAAAATGTTTAAGATATTAATGGTGATGTCATCTTTATGTCCGCCATGCTCTCGAGCAACAAGCTTTGACTTTTAGATCTTTAGCATCACTACAAATGAGGCTAAAAGTCAGCAAAACAGACACTATTGTTGTTATTATGCAACCGTAAATGAGGCCTTGTCCTGCAATTGCAGCTTTTTAGACTTATGTAATACATATTTGGAAAATGTTGTATTCCTGTTCTACAAGTGCCAGATCAGGAAATTGTTTTTTTATTACGGCTATCAAACGATTAAAATGCTCAACTGCGATTAAGTGCATTTTTTCTCTTTAATAAGTAGCTTGGATTAAGTAGCATTGTCAAGTTTTTATTCATTTCAACATGTGACTGGACAATATGGTTGCTTTATGCAAAATATATTAAGCTTTTTTTCAGACAGTTCCGCTTGCAATGGGCGATATGGCCTAAAATCTATATTGCGATATATATGTATTGCAGCCTCCTGCAATAAAGATATATATCACAATATATTATTTGGTATATAAATGATAATATAAGCTTTTCAAAAAGGGTTACAATTAATCTTAATTTGGCTGATGACATATGCTGTAACATGTTACCATAAATTCCGGTTGTAATATTTTCTCAAAACTGTTATTATTTTTCTACTTGCTAATGTACTGTTAATATTTGGTTACTTTCTGATGTAACATGATTCCATCTACACTTCTGGTGTAATATAATAAGCACTTATTCTTCAGTTGTTAGGGTACTGTACATTAGTTTTGGGCGACACCAAAAATGTGGGTAACGATTAGAGATGTCCGATAATGGCTTTTTTGTCGATATTCCGATATTGTCCAACTCTTAATTACCGATTCCGATATCAACCGATACCGATATATACAGTCGTGGAATTAACACATTATTATGCCTAATTTTGTTGTGATGCCCCGCTGGATGCATTAAACAATGTAACAAGGTTTTCCAAAATAAATCAACTCAACTCAAGTTATGGAAAAAAATGCCAACATGGCACTGCCATATTTATTATTGAAGTCACAAAGTGCATTATTTTTTTTTAACATGCCTCAAAACAGCAGCTTGGAATTTGGGACATGCTCTCCCTGAGAGAGCATGAGGAGGTTGAGGTGGGCAGGGTTTGGGGGGGGTGTATATTGTAGTGTCCCGGAAGAGTTAGTGCTGCAGGGGGTTCTGGGTATTTGTTCTGTTGTGTTTATGTTGTGTTACGGTGGAGATGTTCTCCCGAAATGTGTTTGTCATTCTTGTTTAGTGTGGGTTCACAGTGTGGCGCATATTTGTAAAGTGTTAAAGTTGTTTATACGGCCACCCTCAGTGTGACCTGTATGGCTGTTGACCAAGTATGCATGGCATCCACTTGTGTGTGTGAAAAGCCGTAGATATTATGTGATTGGGCCGGCACGCAAAGGCAGTGCCTTTAAGGTTTATTGGCGCTCTGTACTTCTCCCTACGTCCGTGTACCACTCCGTACAGCGGCGTTTTAAAAAGTCATAAATTTTACTTTTTGAAACAGACACCGATAATTTCCGATATTGCATTTTAAATCATTTATCGGACGATATTATCGGACATCTCTACTTTTAAGTATGCAGCCCTCGGTGAAAAGAGTTAGACACTACCACTATAAATGGTAAAAATTACAAGAAAATGTACACAAAAAAAAAAAGTACTTTGGTAAATAATACTACAATTATAGTCATCTACTTGCTCATTGTCGCACTGTGCCTCAACCAAGCAGGAGGGCACTTCCTGTGACTTATTTTCAGACGACCGAGTCAACTTCAACGGTCCCTAAACAGGCCCTTCCTTCCTGTGTCATCCATACCCGCAAAAAAAAAAAAAAAAAAAAAAAGTCACTCTCGGCAACTGCAGTTAAATGCAAGGTGTGTCCTTCTGTGCAAAACCTGAAGCGGCGAGGTGGGGGCGAGGCATAATCCCTTGTCCGTAGAGGCATGGCTCCAAAAAAGTCGACACATATTTCACGTCATCTGATATTGTAAATGTAGTTCTTAGGGCAAATGATATAAGCAAACTTAAACAAATAATATTTGCACCCCAGGAACAATAATCACATTATTAGAGGTGAATAACAATAAGTATTTTGTAAAAACACTCTCGTCATTACATTTTGTCTAATGGTATACATGCTTAATAAGGTTACATTAAAGAATGTTTGCACAAAAGGAGAAGCAGATCTTATTTAATCCTACCCCTTCCCTGTGCCTCTGTATTTACTGTCCGCTTCCCGTGTTGACTTTGTTCCACTGCACCCATTTTCTAATCAGCGGGAAAGGAAGACTCAAGAATCTTTAATAATAAATAGTCGGTAATGAGAGAACAAATGCAAGAGTAAACACCGACAGACACATTGTTTAATAATAAATGAATAAGACAGAACAGTAACACTTTAGTAAGGGGAACACATATTTACCATTAATTAGTTTCTTATTAACATGCAAATTAGTAAAATATTGGCTCTTAATAGTCATTATTAAATACTTATTAATGCCTTATTCTGCATGGCCTTATTATACAACCAGTAAGCCATTAACTAAGAGTCTTTCCTCAATAACCTCAGAATTCAGTATGTTGTAAAAAACTGAAACTTTTACTGGGATTTTATTATAGAAACAAGTCTTGCTTTTCTTTTACTGTGAAACAGAAATTGGTGGAAACAACCTTTTTACCTGTTATTGACTATGGAGATGTGTTGTACACGAATGCTACTGCTGGTTGTCTCCACAAGCTGGATAGTGTGTACCACGGGGCACTGAAATTCATCACCAACTGCGCTCCCCTTACTCACCATTGTGTGTTATACTCAATGGTTAACTGGACATCTTTATGTGCTCGACGCCTCAATCATTGGTATGTTTTCATCTACAAAACCATTCTGGGTATCACTCCATCTTATCTGTCTTGTCTTTTAACAAAGAAACAAACGGAAGAAGATGGATGGATGGATGGACAAGGAAGTCACAATCTTCGTTCAATGAATGTTCTGCAATTTGTCGTCCCCAAAGTAAGAACTGAACTGGGCAAGAAAGCATTTAGGTTTTCAGCACCAAAGGCTTGGAATAACCTACAATCGAATATTAAACTTCAAACCCTAGTTACGTTGAATGAGTTTAAAGCTTCTGTGAAAGGACTGCAGTCTACCTTGTCTGTATGCACATGTGTCATGTCATGTGAGCAAGTTTTAATGTTGTAAATGTGACGTTTTATGTATTTGTTCACTGTTTTTAATGTAACCTTGCTGCTGCCCTCTTGGCCACGTCTCCCTTGGAAAAGAGATCTCTGATCTTAATGGGATTTTACCTGGTTAAATAAAGGCTAATAATAATAATAATTGCTTATTAGTAACCCTAACCCTTATATGTTCCCCTAGTGTCCAAATAACTCTAAATTAAGTCTTTGTTACTTCAATGAGCAACTAATTAATGGTGAATATGTTCCCCATACTAAAGTGTTACCGACAGAATATATGATATTTAAATCTTTAAAATAATACATGATGAATTCAGGATAAATTATCAGACACAGTTGTTCTCAGCATTCAGCTTCCTTCAAATACCACCTTAACACCAAATGCTTGTCCTATTTGCCTGATATCAGGATATTGCTTGAGTTTCTTTCTCATTACGTTTCCAAAATGTTACTCCACATAAGTAACATTTTGGAAACATACATACATACATACATACCAGTAACGTGCGGTGAGGTTGATGGCTGGTGAGGCACTGACTTCATCACAGTCAGATTTACAAACATATGAAGCTTAAAGAGTATCTTATTCACCATTTGATTGGCAGCAGTTAACGGGTTATGTTTAAAAGCTCATACCAGCATTTGTCCCTGCTTGTTATTATGGTCTTACCTTTACTTATAAATAAAGTCCATTCGCCGCTGTTGTGCTGGATTAATTAACCCCCTGACGGGTGTGTTATATCAACTAAAGCCCTCACTTAAACTTTCCACGTGCAAGATTGAATCTATTTAAAAAAGTGTAACCGAGGGTTTATAAATGTCGCCTATACTGTATGAAACTACAAAATATCAAACACGGAGGCTCCAGTTTACACGAGGACCACTTTATTTACCTTCTTTCAAAAACCTCCGCTCCACTACAACATGTCATCACTTACGCTCTTGGCGCCTTCAAAATAAGAGCTCAAGGCATATACTGTATAACAGCGCATAACAGGAACTTAACATCACAAATAGGAAAGCCCATAAAAATAGGTTACAAAAGTTATTTAATAAGAAGCCAAAAAGTGCAAAAACAATAATGTTCATGTTGGAGGAGTTGTGAATTAGATACACCTGCAGTCTGCAGGTGTACCTAATGTTGTGGCCCTGCAGTCACTGCCTCACCTGCCTCTAGTGACTGCACGTCACTGATACATACATACATACATATATATATATATATACATACATATTATATATATATATATATATATATATATATATATATATATATATATATATATATATATATATATATATACATATATATATATCAAAGGTTTTATCAAACTCATTTTTTATTGATAATGTGTCTATCACGATATATATTGAGCCTTATAACTGACGCCATGTTGTGCTTCTTCAGACACGTGAGACCTTGCACAAGCCATGGCGGTGAGGCAGAGGATCTTCAACTCCACTGCCCCCTTCTCCGGGTCGTCCCCTGTCGAGCTGAAGGGCTCATACCCGAAATGTACCGCCACAGAGAAAGGCACGCAGCAGCAGGAAGAAGAGGAGGAGGAGGAGGAAGAGCCGTGGAAAAGCGGCAAAGTGGACTACATAGCGCTGAGCCCCTTGTTGAATAAAGTGCTGACTCAGGGGACTGCTGAGCAGGTTGGAGAAGCGCCGCTGAAGAGCTCCGCCTTCATCGCACAAGCCGAATGTAATTTTGTCTTTTTAGATGGGTTTCAAAATGGGCTTCATTGATGGATTAACACTCCCCTCTCCTCAGGTGAAACCCAGGACTCCCAGGAGTTTAGTCCGTCCTGCTCCGAGCGCCCCTATGTTCCTTCCCAAAGCTGTTACCTCATCAGGTACTGCCATTCAAATAACATTTTCAAAAGCCGATGTGATTAAAAATGACGTTTTGACGGGACGCTCGCTCGCTCTCCAGTCTGCAGCCGGAGCACAACAACGTGGCGTGTCCGACCACCGCCTCTGTCCAGGAGCCCAGCTGCTCGTCGTCGACTTGTCGGCCCGGCCAGAGGAAGAAAGCGCGGAAACGGACAAAGCGCAAATGTCGGAAAAAACAAAGCGGCAAGGAGGAGGAGGAAAGCTGCAGATACCGAGTAGCTTCTGGAGTCCCCGAGCAGGAGAGCGGGACTTCTTTGGAGCATATTTTGGTAAGAATGATCTAAAATTGACAAAAAGTCTTGGGACACAGGGAATTCATCTCCCACTCCAGATGTCCCAATACTTTTTGTCCTTAGTATCAGTTCACCGTGGAGCTGACACTTTGATTGGTCCAATATTGGCATTTAAATTGAAATCATTTGTATTAAATATGACATTACGTAGCCCTCCAGAAATATTTTTGTTACAGTCCTCGACATAATAAACACCAATCTGAAAATATCGCCTTTTTGGGAGTCGCAGTTCAGGACTTCCTTCATTGCCAGTCCGACACGTGAAACCTTTAGATCAGGGGTGTCCAAACTTTTTCCACTTAGGGCCGCATGTGGGGGAACATTTTGATATTTTTCACTGTCAAAACAAATACCATCGATTTTTTTTTTTTTTACCTTTAAGGCTCCCCTCAAGTTTGGTCATGGGGAGCCAAAAGGGTCTCAGTTATACAAGTAAGTCATATATATATATATGTATATACATATATACATACACACACACACACACACAGTACAGGCCGAAAGTTTGGACACACCTTCTCATTCAATGCGTTTTCATGATTTTCATGACTATTTACATTGTAGATTATCACGAAAGGCATCAAAACTATATATAAATATTTTTTTTATTTTTTTGTCCTGTCCAGCTTCTCAGGCAAATCATATAGTTGATGTAGATACCCATATCGGCTGTTCAGATTTATTTTACAAAAGAGAAGTGTAGGATACTTCTCTTGTTGCCTTATTTGTATTTGACTTTATTAAATGTATTTATATTATCATTTGGTGCAGCCGGGCCGGAGAAGGAGGGGATAGAAAGAGGAAAAAAAGAAGATAGAGGGGGAAATTGTGGGGACAAGAGGGGGATTAGACAGAGAGACAAAAACAACAGCAAACACAACAATAACAACAACAACAACAACAATAGAGCAACATCAGCAAATACGACATGTACAAATATGATGGTAAAAGTGATAGCAAATAAGCAGTTAGCGAAAATAAAAAATAATACAGAAATGACAATGAGCATTATTACACTATATATAAATATAATAAATAAAGAAAACGTATTGAATGAGAAGGTGCGTCCAAACTTTTGGCCTGTCTCTAGATCAACTTCAGGTCTATCAGTTGATAAAAAGTAGAAAAATATTCATGTTTTATGACATTTTGTCAAAGATAACCGTTTTTTAAAATGCAAAAACAAAAAATATGCATTATTTTCCCCCCCAAAAAAATTCTAAGTGGAATATTTGATTGGAAGTAATTGGAGCCTTGAATAGGTCAATACTACATAGAACCATTGTTTTTAATTCATTGAGCAATGACAGATTTAAAAAAACAACAAAATAAAACACTAAAATTCTTGTGAATTCAAAAAGGCTCCACTTATAAATGTTTTAAAAATAAGTGATACATTTCTTAATTTTTAAAATTTTTTAACACTTTAGTCTCACAACCAACTTTTTTTTGTTGTTGTACGCCCCTTTTTGTCAAAGAAAACTTCATTTTTCATTAGGCAAACACAAGTATGCAATAGTTTCCCCCAAACAAATTTAAAATTGGAATATTGGATGTGAAGTAATTGGAGCCTTGAATAGGTCAATAGTACATAGAACCATTGTTTTAATTCATTGAGCAATGACAGATTACATTTTTTTTTTTAAACACTAAAATTCTTGTGAATTCAAAAGGGCTCCACTAATAAATGTGTTAAAAATAAGTCGTACATTTCTTTATTTTTTCAATTTTAACACTTTAGTCTCACAACCAACTTTTTTGTTGTTGTTGTACGCTCCTTTTTGTCAAAGAAAACTTCATTTTTCATATGGCAAACACAAGTATGCAATAGTTTCCCCCAAACAAATTTAAAAGTGGAATATTGGATGTGAAGTAATTGGAGCCTTGAATAGGTCAATAGTACATAGAACCATTGTTTTAATTCATTGAGCAATGACAGATTAATTAATTTTTTATTTTTTTTTAAACACTAAAATTCTTGTGAATTCAAAAGGGCTCCACTAATAAATGTGTTAAAAATAAGTCATACATTTCTTTATTTTTTCAATTTTAACACTTTACTCTCACGACCAACTTTTTTTTTTTTGTTGTACGCCCCTTTTTGTCAAAGAAAACTTCATTTTTCATATGGCAAACACAAGTATGCAATAGTTTCCCCCAAACAAATTTAAAAGTGGAATATTGAATGTGAAGTAATTGGAGCTGTAAATAGGTCAATAATTCATAACATTGATTTTGATTCATTATTAATTTTTGAGCAATGATAAAAGAAAACGAAAGAATGAAAAAAACAGTCTGCTTTTATTTCACTTTTTAATGTTTGTTTTTTTATTTTTAGTATTTTTAGAATGTGCCTTGGGCTGTAAAAAATGACTTTCGACACCCCTGCTTTAGATCATCACCATAGCGGTAGTACACTGTAGCTGTGATTTATAATGAGATTTGCTTTTATAGATTAGAATTTTTTTTCTGCGTCTGATCGAATAAAACGCACAATTTTATAAATAAGGTACCTGGTAATTAATTGTATATCTATTAGAGCTTTGCTTTTTGCTCTCGTAGGACGAGTCGTTGCAAGGACGGAGGAGCCCCTTCAGTTCTTCTTGCTGCAGCAGTGTGGAGAGTTGTAAGGAACAGGACGCATCGCCCTCTCTATATAGCCCAAAAATCTTCAACACAGGGTCCAGCTGCTCCCCTCTGCCCTGGACGGGTTTTTTCAGCAACGCCCCGCACAGCCTCCACTCCTATGGGCAAGAGAGCGACTCCTTCAGCAGCGCCGGGGACTGCTCGCTGGCCCTCGCCGGGCTCCGGGGTAGCGTTAGTCAGGGGGACCCGTGCTACGCGGGGCCTTTCTTCAAAGACGTGGAGCGGGACGCGTGGGTGGAGGACGGCGAGGAGTGGCCGTCTCAGGACTCGGTCAGCAACGAGGGGATCATTTTTTACAATGAAGTAAGTTCTTCTCCAACCGCGTGTGAAGCGTAATCGTAGTGAACTAATTCAACCTTTTTGTCGTAGAAGCTCCAGCCTGTGGACTCCGAGTACAAGGAAGGGAGGGAGTTTGTCCTGTCAAAGTTCCTCAAAGAAGGCTCCTATGGCGAAGTGCACAGTGCTCGAGATATCAACACAGGCTTCAAATTTGCAGTCAAAAAGGTGACGCAGAAGCAACGGTCTTCAACCCGTGGCTTGTGTTGTCTCTTTAACAGCCCGCTTCTTTCCCGTGCTGGCAGATCACCCTGAAGAGGTTCAACAGCGAGGAGGTGAGCACGTGGAGTGCCCTCAGATCTCTTCGCGTCCTGAAGCTCTTTGGAGTGGTCCGAGACGGCCCTTATATTTTCTTTCTGATGGACCACAAGTCAGGTAAAACACTGCTTGTGGAGATTTTTAATACCAAGTCACAATAAAGTGTTTATTGTGGTTAATTGGGAGTATGGTTGTATGGTATATCAGTACTAGCAAAGTACCGTGGTACTAATGAATTTGAAAAATACCTGTACTATTTTTTTTTTCCTGTCCAGCTACTCAGGCAAATCATATTATTGATGTAGATGCCCTTTTAGGCTGTACAAATACTTTACTTTACAAAAGAGAAGTGTGGGATACTTCTCGTGTTGCCTTATTGGTATTTGACTATATTAAATGGATTTATATTATTATTTGGTGCAGCCGGACCGGGGCAGGAGGGAATAGAAAGAGAAAAAAAGGAAGACAGAAGGAGGGGGGATAAGACAGAGAGACAACAACAGCAAACACAACAGAACAACATCAGCAAATAGAATATGTACAAATATGATGGTAAAAGTGATACCAGAGAAGCAGTTGGTGAAATAAATATTAATAATACAGAAATGACAATGAGCATTATTACACTACAAATGGAGCAATACAAATACCAATAGAAATAGCACTATTGATAATGAATAATAATAATTACCTCTATTATCAACAATACATATATGTAATGATAACTTGAAATACAAAAGAAAGCAGATAAATGGAAGGGAAGAAAGAGAAGCCAACTATATTAACCTTGTAGTTTGTTATAGTAACAATAGGTTAAGCTTAGTCAGTGTGCCATGTGTTACCCAGTTTCCCGTAGGGCAACAACGTTAATATATGTTTGATGAAACGTGATTATATGCATGAGTGTCGGTTTTGTTTTTTTTGGTGATATTGTTGAGCCGAGGCGCTTGTTGAGTGAGTCAGTGCGCACATACACAGCACATACAAGCAGAAACAGAGTCGAGAAAAAGAATGGCAAAAAAACAGCAATTCTACTGGTAAATAAAGAGGGTGTGTGAAACGCAAAATAGAGGTATTTAATTGGACTTCCAAACTAGGTGAAGCTGTAAACCAGGGGTCCCCAAACTACGACCCGCAGGCCAGATCCGGCCCGCCAGCGTCCAAAATCCGGCCCGCTGAACGTCCCAAGTTTTAAAAAAAAAGAAATAATTTTTTTTTTTTTAATTATTATTATTTTTATAAATCTGTTCTTTTTAATACATTTTCTACCGCTCTTTACTCTCGGTGTCTCCTAGCTGCTCAGGCAAATCATATTGTCTAAAAATGCATTTTCCCATCAATAACGTGACATTATCAGCGGCAAGTGCGTGCTCTTTCAGTCAATTAGTGTGCGAGAAATATATATATATATACACACACACACACACACACACACACACACACACATACATACATACATACATACATACATACATACATACATACATACATACATACATACATACATACATACATACATACATACATACATACATACATACATACATACATACATACATACATACATATATATATATATATATATATACACACATATATATATATATATATATATATACACACACATATATATATATATATGTGTATATGTATATATATATATATATATATATATGTATGTATGTGTGGGGAAAAAAATCACAAGACTATTTCATCTCTACAGGCCTGTTTCATGAGGGGGGGTACCCTCAATCGTCAGGAGATTTTAATGGGAGCATTCGCATACCATGGTTTATATATGGCACAGAGTGGGTGGGTACAGGCTGGCCTAGGGGCGTGGTGATTGGCTCATGTGTTACCTAGGAGGTGTTTCCGTCTATGGCGGCATGTTGTTACAATTTCGCTGCGCTTGTTGAGGGATGACAGGTCTGGACGGTAAATAATGAACAGTTTCTCTTTCAAGCATAGGTTGCATCTTTTATTACCACTATTGTAAGGTGTGCTGGATGCAAGAATTTGCCATGTTATTGAATATTCAACATTATTGTCTTTGAGGTCCCAAATGTGTTTGCTGAGTTCTGTGGTATTTCGCAGGTTTTTGTTCCTGAAAGAAGCCTTGTGGTTGTTCCATCTGGTTTTGAATTCACCCTCGGTTAATCCTACATATGTGTCGGATGTGTTAATGTCCTTGCGTATTACCTTAGATTGGTAGACAACTGATGTTTGTAAGCATCCCCCGTTGAGGGGGAAATCAGGTTTCTTTCGACAGTTACATGCTTTGTTGGTTTTGGAGTCGTTCTGACTGGGGGTCGACGGCTCATTTGCAATTGTTTTGTTGTGGTTTGAGATGATTTGTCGTATATTGTTCATGCAGCTGTAGCTCAATTTGATGTTGTTCTTGTTGAATACTTTTCTTAGGTTGTTGTCTTTGGGAAAGTGTTTGTCAATCCGATTGAGGAATTTGTGTCCAATGTTCGTTGAGACGTTTTTGCTGTATGGGGGGTTGTACCAGATGATGCCGTTTCGTTTTCTGTTCTTTTTTGGCTGGTTTCCTGGCGTGGG